>NC_135238.1:66945453-67095453 GCF_051348905.1 Ranitomeya variabilis
TGTGAGCGCCACCCTGTGGTCGGCGCTCCAAGCAATGCAGCATTTCCAGTAAGTCATATGTCGTTAAGGGGTTAATGGCCATACAGAGTTGGCGAAAAATGCTGGGCTATTATTAACGAATAAGTATTTAGTAATGAATTGTTTAGTATACTTCAGGAAGCCACTGTGACTTCTGGAGCAGCTACATGCCAATCCCATGTCGCCCACTATGTAGAACCTATGCAAAAAACAAGACGATGACGAGCTATATAAATAGGGATCGCCAAGGTGATCCCTATTTATATAGCTTGTCTTAGTCTTGTTTTTTGCACTAGTATATATTACTGTACTTGCCATAGGTGATCCCAGAATTATCTAGTGTTGCCCGTCTTTTCTCTTTGGTCTTACTATGTAGAACCTCTGACCAAGATCGACTCAACACTAGTGATGAGCGAACGTGCTCGGATACGGCGTTATCCGAGCATGCTCCTGCGCAAACAGTGTGCTCGAATAATATGGTCGAAAGCCACAATACATGCAGGGATTACCTGTTAGGCAATATTCGAGCATGCCGAAGACACTCGGTTAACACAGAAGCAAGCTCAGATAACAACTTATTTGGTCATCACATTACAGCACAAGACACGGTAAAAGAGCAGACAGTTGACAGAGTTGCTACAGGAAATACACACAAGGCACTTAAACAAAAGCCATGAGCTTCACCTGTACTTGCCAAAAATAAGTATTAATTGTGGCACATCTCACGCTGATTATCCATAAGGGTTATTGGACCAGTGGCTTACTATAGCTCCTAAGCAGCTGCAATGTGTGAACCCAGACAATTATACTGACAATATACCCCCTTCCCCTTGTCACTTGCTTTTTCTAATACTTCAGCGAGACACCTTGTAAACCTGAACACTAGGGCTATGTGCACACGTCCGGAATTGCGGCAGAAATTTCCGTGGCAATTCCAGAACTCCCTGCAGAGGGAAAACGCATGCGGAATTGGCATGCGTTTTCCTGTTAAACACTAGCGTTTAAACAAGCGTAATTAGCATTGCTCGGAAAACTGATTGACAGGTTGGTCACACTTGTCAAACAGTGTTTGACAAGTGTGACCAACTTTTTACTATTGATGCTGCCTATGCAGCATCAATAGTAAAAAGGTCTAACGTTAAAAATAATAAAAATTGTGATATTCTCACCTTCCGGCGTCCCCGGCAGTCTTCCTGCTCCTCGCGATGCTCGCGTTCCCAATAATACCTAGCGGCAATGAGCCCAGACGACGTATAGCGGTCTTGCGAGCCCGCTATGTCATCACAGGTCATTGCCGCAAAGCATCACTGGGAACGCGAGCATCGCGAGGAGCGGGAAGACTATTTTTTTTTTTTTTTTTTTTTTAAACAATTATATGGTTCCCAAGGCCTGGAAGAGCGTCTCCTCTCCTCCACCCTGCTCCACCCTGAGTACCAACAGCACAAGATCTGATTACTTCTCGCATGGTGGTCATAGCCCCATGTGGAAAGTAAGCGGATCAATGCATTCCTATTTGTGCGGAATTCCTGCGATTCCACACAAAGAATGAACATGCTGCGGTTTTTTTCAGGAATGCGATTCCGCCGAGGGAAAAAAAATGCAACATGTGCACAAAAATTGCAGATTGCATTCTAATAGGATGCTTAATGTAAGCTTTTTTTTTTTTTCGCTAAAAAAAGAAAATTCCTGAACGTGTGCACATAGCCTAAAGCAAGCTGTCACTACTCTACCATCCCTAGACAAGAGAAGAAGCGCTTACTTCATGGAGAAAGTTGTGGTTATACTGGAACAGAAGAGTAACTGCAGGTTATTTTCCCACCACCACACAGGCAACAATACTGGTGACAATTTGCGTTCTCCCCATTGTTTTGAGCAAGCAATTCTACAATTTCCTATGGCTACCTTATCTTTTCGCCTTTGCAGTAAGTGAGAGTTAGGAATTTTTCTTCAATAACTGTTACATGAAGTGTTAACTGTGGAATGCTATGTACAATAAAGAGTAAAGAGCAGAAGTTGACAGTTACCATGGAGAGCTATTGCTTCTCGGAATGGCTGCAAATCAGTCTCTACAGAGGAGTCCGTTTCTGAAGGAGAAGCCCGGTTGGGTGACACAACAGTTAGCCTTGGAGGTGCACGCGAGTTTCGTGGAGGTGGAATTTTGCCACATAGAAAGCTTATTAAATCCTCTCTACGAATAGTTCGTCGACGCTTTTTCACCCAGGCCAAAACATCCTTATTGCGGCGCTGATAGCCGACCTGTATTCCCAGATCAAAAGTCCGCTGGTGAGTATCCACGCTTTCTAGAAGGCAAACAGAGAACAGATCATCAATGAAAAAGGCAGAGAAAGGCATTCCTCATACAGGTAGGACAGGATGGCACAGGTAAAGTCAGTGCGGTACAAGTCTACATTCAGACTGTTTAAAAGGGCTGAAGTTTAGTTCTGCAAATTATATGCCTATTTGTTCATTTCTTCACTTTCTGGATTCACAGAAATCTGCAGACTTCACACATTTTAAAACAAAACATTGTTGTGTGCTCTGAAAGCAGAACTGATGCCAAAGTAACTGGGACACCCAGTGATCCCAGGTGGGGGGTGGGGAATGTTGTTACCAACAGTTCGCAAGGAAAGTCTGGTGGTTGGCCCAAAAGCCATGAGAATGATAACTGGATCTAAGCAAACCAATGGATAAAGGTATCAAAACACTACAGAACAGGAGATAATAAAGATGCCACATACAGCTGCCAGATGCTTGCCCCCTGCCCATCAGCGGGTACATCTAGGACCCCCCCATGAAGGATGGCCCTCGCACACGTATTTCAAGTTCATGAGAACAGACTATATGGCTCTTTATATCTTGTTGTTTAAAAACACAAACTTTAGTTTCCCCAGATGCAAACAGATCTGCCACCAAAACCAGTTATTACGTGATCCTATGACTTCAGAATACTTTGGTAGAGTCAAAGGCCTGAAGTCACCCAAGTCAGCTGCTGTTAACTCCTTGGTGACCAGGACAAATTGTTCAGATTTGACAAGCATCACTTTACGTGACAATAAATCTGAAATGTTTTCACATATTCCAGCGGTTTTGAGATTATTTTTGTGGCAGATTATTACTTCAGGATAGTAGTAACTGTAGGTCAATATCATTTGCTTTTTTTAAAAATCTGAAATTTGACAAGTTTCAGTAAATTAGCAATTTTATAACTTTGAATGTTTACCTTTGATCCAGATACTCGTTACACAAAATAGTTAACCCTTTCCTTATGTCTGCCTTGCATCAGGACCATTTGTATAATGTTTTTTTTTACTTCATTAGGAAGAATTTTTTTTTTTAATTTAGCAGTAATTTTTCAAGGGAATTTACAAGATTTTTTGTGTGGACCTATTCAGTTTTGTAGTGATTTTGGAGATGCATGTCTATCTATACATTTTAGAAAAAGGACAAAAATGATCCCCTTAACATATTGAAAACTGCTGCAAGGTACTTTGTTAACCCCTTAGGTGCTTTTCAGAAACACGCTTACATGCCCCCTGATGAAGTGTTGGGGCTGGTGGGCCAGCACATGTACACTCTACCCCGATACATTCACATACCATTTAGCTAAAAATTGTTTAGCAATAGTCATAGTTTCCCTTTTCTTTGACTAGGGGTATTTGGTTAGAAGCCATAATGTTAATAGGCCCTGCTGTAAATATACAAATGAAATAATTCACTGCTAAGTTTACTTCCATGCACGCTTGCACCGCTTTTTCAGAGGAGTGCTGTTTGTGTTATATATATATATATATATACACACACATACATACATACATACACACACACACATATACACACGTATATATTGAAATAAAATGCTATTTTTTATGAGACCTATTTTGCACTCTTTTCTTATGTTGGTCTACATATTCACTTTAGAGTGCAAAGAGCTGGTTGTAGTTGCTCTTTTTTGGTGGCGTTTATTATGTTCAGACGTTGCATTTTTGCTGCATTTTTTTCTGAAGGCAAAACCTGCTCCTGAGGGGAAAAAAAAAAAAAAAAAAAGCAGGTTTTGCTGCGTTTTTCATTCTCATGCCCATTGCTTTCTATGGGTGAAAAATCACAAAAGTGACATGCTGCAATATTCAAAAAGGCAACAGTTTTCAGTTTGCATAAAAATATGCTGCAGAAAAGGCTGAAGGCTTTGGATTACCTTGTCAACCATCAGGACCACAGAATCACAATCTTATGGTGCCAAAGGGGTTTAAGATGGAGCCCCCAATGATCTGTTAATCTAGATCTAGAGAGTAGGTGGACATCAATCGTGGCTGATGCAGCAGGGTGTCCGCTATAGTGTACAGCAGACAACTACTGCACTTTTACCCATCAAGAAATAATATACTCTTATTTCTCAGGTCAGTAAAATGGTGGTCATTAACCCCTTAACGGTCAATGATGGACAGAGGCTGTTAACATGTTAAATGTCGCTGTCAAACTGACAGCGGCATTTAACATGCACGTGCAGGAAGTGCGGCATTACCTCCTCCCATCGGCGCGTGTGTCACATGACTGGGGGTCGCCAATGGGTTGGCATGACAACCCAGGGTCAGCAGGAAACTTCTGTAGTTGTTATATCTGGATAGATATGAGCTCCGCCCAGTGGTCAGAGATGATCAGTTTATGGCAGCTATTGAAGCATGCCAAAAAGTTAAAAAATAAATAAAATAAACATACACACATACATATACACACATTTTATCACCACGTTCAGAATCGCTCTATCAATATTCAAAAAAAAAAAAATTCCAAACTGGTAAATGGCGTAGAGGGAAAGAAAAAATTGAAACGCCAGGATTACATTTTTTGGTACCCGTAACATTGCAATAAAATGCAATAACAGGCGATCAAAAGATCATATACACACCAAAATGGTATCATTAAAAAAAAAAATCAGCTCAGCGCGCAAAAAAATAAGCCCTCACCCAGCCCCAAATCCCGAAAAATGGTAATTTTTTTTTTTTTCGGGGGGGAATTTTGTTTCACCGTTAAGATAAAATTAAGAACCTAGACATGTTTGGTGCCTATGAACTCATGACCTGGAGAATCATAATGGTAGGTCCGTTCTAGCATTTATTATGGTTAATATAAAAAGAATCCAAAAAACAATTGCACTTTTTTGCAATTTCACTGCATTTGGAATTTTTTTCCCCGTTTTCCAGTACATGACATGGTACAATCAATGGTGCCATTCAAAAGTACAACTCATCCCGCAAAAAAGCCATCGCATGGCAATTGACGGAAAATAGAAGAAAAAGAAAAAAAAAAAAAAAAAAGTTATGGCTGTGGGATGAAGGAGTAAAAAAAAAAATGGAAACGCAAATACGAGAATACCCCTGGTCCTTAAGGGGTTAAAAATTATGTATGACATTATGAATTGGAAAGATGGGAGGAGAGAAAGCCTATCATCCTTTAAAATCCTTCCTGCCGCTGTCCACTACCATGAGAGCTAAAAACTGCACAACATCAACCAAAGACTTAGAGGGTTGAAATTTTATCTAGCACCTTAGGAGGCTAAGGAAAAAAATGCATACTAGCCTCCCAGACAATGCTGCTCCTCCTCAGCTCCAAGAGCTGTGTCCTCTGGCGAGCTAGTGACATTATGTCACGTGACCACTGCAGCCAATCAGCAACCACCAGATGGGAAGGTGGCTGTCTCACTTGAAATAATACAACTTCATCACTAGGAGACGCAGCTATGAGAGCAGAGGAACGCCACTGGTCTGGGAGGCAAGTATGGCTCTTATATTATTCAGCACACTGGGGGAATTCAAAAAGGTTTTCACAGAATAAAAAAAAAAAAAAGTATAATATATACATCACAGGAAAGATTCTCTAGGAGTGTTGTCAAAACATCATGCTTCTATCAACCTACAAGAAAAGCAATAATTGAATACGTTCCACTCCACACTCATCTAGTCCTCCGTGGAGACCACAGCTTGAAGGAAATGTGTCTACAATCAGATTCATCATAAACAAAATATTTAATTAGTGGATTTGGCTAATATACATATTTGGCTGCTGTTCATTTCACACAATCCCAATCTGCAGAAATGTCATAATGCCCCCACTATATGCTACCAATATTCAGAGCTTGGCAGGCAAGCCTCAACCAGGCCAAGAGGGATCCTGCAGACAACGCCAGCATATGCTTCCCTTCACAGGATCCCTACTCACTCCATTTCCATAGAGAATTCGTCTTTATGGACAACTCCACAGTATTTTGCAGACTTTCATGTATGTGCTTCTTCTGCACTTTGTAGCGTGAAATAAAGGGTTTCAAGAGCAATAGAGCAGTAATAGAGTACCTCTACTGCAATTCTGCCTGTCCTTACAATATGAGTGTTAGTCATAGCTGAATATAATACTCGAGCCATCTTACAGCAAGGGTCGTGTTCACAAGCAGTAATCTGAAAACAGAAGGACATTTGGGGAATGTAAAATTCCTGATGTCTTAGCATCATACACATCCTCAAGGGGGCCGAGTCTTCCAACGAGTTCCAGGTGCAAAACTTTAAATGTAAAATACCTTTAAAAATACTGCATCCTGAACTCTCTACATCACACACACACACCACGTCCAGTACCTGCTGCTTTGTTATGTGTTTTTGCTGTACAGCGCACGCCACCGCTGTAGCCAATCACTGAGCTCAGCGCTGTGCCGAGGTAGACTGCACGAGCCGCAGAGCTCAGGCACTGGCTAGTGGTGGCACACGCCGTCAACGTGACCTCACTGCTACAGCCAAAACAGACGGCAAAGCAGCAGGGAGCAAGCACTGGTGGAGTTTTTTTATTGACAAATTGTTGCACAGAGCCTGGGGTTCAGCTTCCTAATAGTGTTTAGCTGTTGAGATAGACTAGTTGTGGCCGTTTATGGCAATGTTGAGGCCTCGGCACCTTGTCTTAGCTCCTCCTCGGCACCTTGTCTTAGCTCCTAAAGTCCCACTACATAGAGAAGCCATGCCATAGATATTACTCAAAAACATACATTCCAATTTCCCAAGACATCAAATTAACCCTAAGAAACCTAACAACAACGCTCTAACATTTTGCACAGTTGTCAAAAACCCAATCTTCAAAATGTCTTGCTAAAATTCCAATACCATACACAGGTAAGGCACATGTACACAAACTCCATCTTGTGTATGATTGCACGTTTCCATCACATGGGAAACTGCTGGATCAGAGACTGCCAAGTAGAAAAGTCGCCTTATTGATAGCCTGTGTAACGTCACAAGTGCTGCCACAGGAAAGGTCAACAAGACGGAAGCTCAGAGCTACAGGTATGGAGGTAATCTCTCAGCAAAACAGAAATTACATGATAAAAGAGCAAAATCAGCATACTGATGTTTAACCACACTGATCGTAAAATGTATCAGACATTCATAGCAATGCAAAAACTGAGCCAGAGACCAGTTACTTCCACAGAGGTTTTTGGAGTGATAACTTGTTCATCCCTATCTGATAGCTGTTATCACTTAAGGTACCGTCACACTCAGCAACTTTGCAAAGAGAACGACAACAATCCGTGACGTTGCAGCGTCCTGGATAGCGATCTCGTTGTGTTTGACACGCAGCAGCGATCTGGATCCCGCTGTGCCATTGCTGGTCGGAGCTAGAAGTCCAGAACTTTATTTCGTCGCCAGGTCGGCGTGTATCGTCATGTTTGACATCAAAAGCAACGACGCCAGCAACGAGCATAGGGGGCGTCGCAGCGTCTCCTTCTAGCCAGTCGGTACACCCTGGCTGTTTGACATGGAGCTAACAACTAGCGAGAACGAGAAGTGAGTCGCCGTTACATCACTGGATCGCTCCTGCATCGTTCTGGAGTCTACAGCGACCTAAACAGCGACGCTCCAGCGATCTAGTTTAGGTCGGCTCGTTGTCTATATCGCCGCAGCGTCGCTGAGTGTGACAGTACCTTTAGGCTACGTTCACATTTGCGGTCTGCGCCGCCGCATGCGTCATGCGCCCCTATATTTAACATGGGGGCGCATGGACATGCGTCGCACTTGCGTTTTGCGCCGCATGCGTCCCTGCGGCGCCCGCGTCCGGGCGCAGAGGACGCAGCAAGTTGCATTTTTGCTGCGTCCAAAATCAATGAAAAAAAGGACGCATGCGGCGCAAAACGCAGCGTTGTGCATGCGTTTGTTTGCGTTGTGCGTTGCTGCGGCGCACAACGCAAATGTGAACGTAGCAGTTAATAGGAAGGCCAATAAATTGTACAATTCTCAGAGGCGGTGTATACCAGTTAGCTACACGGCGACATGTTCTAGAGCAACAATTCTCAGAAGAGTCACACCAGAAAAAGAAAAAATTCCACAGAATTTGTTGTCAAACGACCATTTTCAAATGGTGAATTTGCTATAAAAAAAAAAAAAAATGCATCAAGCGAGTAACGTGGGAGTGATGTCCTGCGACAGAAACAATTGAGTCTCTGCGCTTCAGTTGTAGGTCATAGCGCGTCATCATAGGAAATCACGAGATGTGATGATGCAGATGACAGATTTCAAAGCCTCAGCACCCCTGATTCTGCCATACACAATTACCAAAAAAACAACAGAAGAGAATCCTTTTCATGTCTAAATGGAAAGGCCAACACTTACTAAGAAACCACCAACAATCTTATTACAAGACAAGGAAGTCTGAAGTCCGTTCCCCTTTTACGTTACAAAACACAGTAGGCTTCACACCACACAAGGTGTTACATACTCTTTTTCAGGAAATATTGGTTCTCAGGTGCAGTTTGGCAGTATTAAAAAAAAAACAAAACAAAAAAAAAAAAAAAAAAAAAAAAAAAAAACACACCTCACGATCCCCAAGTCCACTAGTAAGTCTCGGCAATTGCTACCAGTTCCTGGCATTGATGTCACGTGCACAAAGCAGCAGCCAGTAAGTGAGCCGAGCGATCAGCCTACACTGGCAGAGCTGGGGGCTCACAAACATGACATCAGCACCACTTCCGATGCCAATGACACTTGGGAGCACCGGCAGAGATTTGCTGGTGGACGCAGGAACAGGAGTTTGTGCTGGGGGACCAAGTATCCTAGAAAGTTGACGATCAATTTAAGAATAGTGTTTATGCTCAAAATAGGAACAGGGTGGAGAAAAACCTTCAGCCAAAAATACTCAAGCCCAAAAATAAAAATAAATAAAAAAAGTAAGTCAGATCATGTGTTTGCTGCTGCATAGTAACCACCACACTAGTGTTTGCAGAACTCCATGTCCAGCAGATGCCTATCCCTGCCATATATTACTTATAATTACTGCGCAGGACAGAAAAGACACAAAGATAACCCTACATAGGGCAGAGAAGGACTATGTAAACCAGCTTCTGCACCCCACAGAACACACTGACCAGCAGGACAGAACTGCTAGCAGAAGATAACATGGAGCGACAGTCAGAATCAGAAGTAACTAACGGCAAATCCCAGAGAAGCCACTACTGCTGGACAAGAAGTACAGAAAACTGCTAGAGGCTACAGATTTATGGATCCTCATAAGAGTCCCCACAGTGTGTGACCCACCACACTACAACCATAGGACTATAGTACAAGGACCAATCTACTGGCTCAATACACTATTAGGCTGAGATCACTTTGATATGTACCAAAGGGCGGCAGAGACAGATACCGTTCTGCAGCATCCCTTCCCCATAGACTACATACAATTAAAGCAACACTCTGTGGTTTTAGTTTTTTATTTCACCAGAATACCAACAACACATGTACAGTGTGTAGAACACTTACCAGCTGGCGTTATCTGCAGGTCCCGATGCCGCTCTTCTACCGCATGACTTGAATTGTGGCCTGCCAGATCTCTCCAGGTTTTGCGCAGACCACAAGTCACTTCTCAATGGAAGTTTATGAGACTCAGAATGAGGATCTCAAATAAAAGGTAGCGACTGTTGGCAGTGAATTACGGCTAGTCACAAAATGGCAGAGAAAACCTAAAGCGGAGCTGGAAACTGCATAAGTGCCACCGGTAGGTGTTTTACTGTTCACAAAGAACACACATTATTGATACTTATCTGGTGGAAATAAAATGTACACCTGGAGTGGTACTTTACTGGATTCCATACAGAGGTATTAGTCAACCTGGAACTAACACTGTGTGACCTCAGCCAGGTTTGTCTGACTCTGGAGCACGGCAGCATTTCAGAAGAACAGACCGTGCTAGAGACTTGTCAGACAGACGGGTCCTCGGCAGCTTCTCTCCTCCCGCTGACACATGTCTGCCTACACGTGCATATAGGAAAGCACCAGTCACTGTCAGCAGGCAGAGAGAAGCCGCCAAGGACCGGTCTGTCTGGCTAGGGCCCACATGGTCTCAGTCCATGGTGGCCTTTAAAGTACGTTCCTGTCTCAAAATGCTGCAGACAAATATAACTGGCTGAGAGCTAGTGTGGGATACACGGTGCCCACATTTATCAGATACCAGGGTCTCTAACCAGAGGCCAACAAGTCCCCAACCTTCGCCATGCACACTGACCAGGCCCCTATACTGAGGGTATGCAAGTACATATGGGGTCTCCCAGAATCAAGCACCAAACACCGATTTGTCACATTCACAGCGTCTGATCCTTTACTGGGCTGTACAGAGAGGAGGCCACATGTGGAGCGTTATCCCCAAGGATCAGAGGGTAGCAGGGACACAGGGGAGGATACATAGCCCCCGCAGCAGGCTCCAGTATTGGGAGGGCGCCCCTAGTGCTGAGGCAGATCCCCCCTACCCCCCCCCAGGATCAGGGGGTCGCAGGGACACAGGAGAGGATACATTGCACAGCAGGCTCCAGTGATGGGAGGGCGCCCCTAGTGCTGAGGCACATCCCCCCTACCTCCCAGAATCAGGGGGTCGCAGGGGAGGATACATTGCCCCCCACAGTAGGCTCCTGTGTTGGGAGGGCGCCCCTAGTGCTGAGGCAGATCCCCCCTACCCCTCCAGGATCAGGGGGTAGGGATACATTGCCCCTACAGCAGGCTCCTGTGTTGGGAGGGCGCCCTTAGTGCTGAGGCAGACCACCACCCCCCCCTACAGCCCCAGAATCAGGGTGTTGCAGGGACACAGGGGAGGATACATTGCACAGCAGGCTCCTGTGCTGGGAGGGCGCCCCTAGTGCTGAGGCAGACCCCCCTACCCCCCAGGATCAGGGGAGGATGCACTGCCCCATAGTAGGCTCCTGTGTTGGGAGGGCGCCCCTGGTGCTGAGGCAGATCCCCCCTACAACCCAAGATCAGGGGGTAGCAGGGACACAGGGCTCCTGCGATCGGAGGGCGCCCCTGGTGCTGAGGCAGATCCCCGGCACATGACAGTAGATGCCGCCCTACCTTTATATAGATTGGTGACAGCTGTGGCGGCGTTCTGGAAGGTGGCCCACAGCGGCTGCCCCTGCTGCTGACACACGCGATCTGGAAGGGAAAACACAGGAGAGTGAGCACAGCACGGTGCGGGCGGCCATTTTGCTCTGCTGCTTGCTGGGGAACGGGGAGGTAGCAGACGTGCCCGCCGCCGCCGATCAGGGGCCATACAGCCGCACGGAGCTGTAACTCACAACAGACGCCATTTTGGAGTGACTTCCGGTAGGAGGGTGAGCGGGGCCCAGCTGTCAGCTCCAGGGGCCCGGCGCGCTGGGTGGCGCCCCCTGGGGTGGTGACAGGGAGCGGCAGTGAGGCCGGTGGAGCGCCGCCAGGGGCTGAGGGAAGGCCGCCATCTTGTGGAGGGTGAGGCGGGGGCTGCGGCTGTGCCTCCGAGGAGCCCGGCGAGGCCTCCGCTGTGCCCGGCACTGACCTTTGTAGAGCTGCGCCACGGCGGTGGCAGAGTTCTGGAACAGGTGCCATAGTTTGTGCTGGCCGTCCTCGGCGTCGGCCTCCGGCTGCTCCTCCTGCTCGGCCTCCGCCAGGCACTGGCGCTCCCACTTGGTGAACCAGTATTCGGGGCCGTGCTCCTGGATTTCCGCCTCGCCCTCCTCTTTCTTGTCCTCCATTTTATTCCGTCCCCCGGGCCTGTCGTTCTCCTCCTCCTCCTCCTCCGGGGTAGGGTGGTGAGCAGTCACAGCCCTCAGCTGACGCCCTTCGTTTTCAGTCTGTAGTCGCCGCGCTCTAAGAATAAATCCGGAGTCACGTAGTGAGGGGAGCGACGACGTGAGACAAGAGCGCCCCGCCAGCTACCTCACCCCCATATTTCCCCCGTGCTGACTCCAAACAAACTGAACCTGTGACGCCGCTGACCTGACACTAAGTGGAAGCACGGCCAAAACCTGCTAGCATGCCAACACCGCCCACTGGCGGCTTTCCTCGATCCTACTGGTGTAACGGTCGCTTTGAACTCCAGTACGTTCATTTGATTGGCTAATACAGCTGTATGTCTAGTTACGTCACAAAGGGAGGAATGTTCAGTCAAACTTGGTTGCACGGAGACTGAACGCTGACACTGCGCATGCGCGTGAATCTCAGTTGTTATGGCTGGCATTTGCAGGGGGAGCAGCACTGTTCCTCTGCTGATGGGGAAGTGTTGCTGTCAGAGCACTTTGCTGTGTGGCTGTCTGTACCTCATGCCTCCAAATATTCCTCAATAAGTAACTCCTAGTGACCCAGACATCAGCAATGACTTCATTACCTCAGTGTGAGGAAGTAATTATATGAAGAGACAATGTAACCCCAATGTCAGTTATAAAAGCACTAGATTGTGGCCCGATTCTAACGCATCGGGTATTCTAGAATATGCATGTCCCCGTAGTATATGGACAATGATGATTCCAGAATTCACGGCAGACTGTGCCCGTCGCTGATTGGTCGAGGCAACCTTTATGACATCGTTGCCATGGCAACCATTATGACATCTACGTCGATACTGTGCCCGTCGCTGATTGGTCGAGGCGAATTCGCGGCAGACTGTGCCCGTCGCTGATTGGTTGAGGCAACCTTTATGACATCATCGTCGCCATGCTTTGCCCGTCGCTGATTGGTCGAGGCCTGGCGGCCTCGACCAATCAGAGACGCGGGATTTCCAGGACAGACAGACAGACCGACCCTTAGACAATTATATATATAGATGGCGAGTCACGAGGCCACAGCTGTATTAACGCATTAGGCCACAAGCCCGCATCACAGGGCAATCCTGACCCAATGCCCGCAGCTTCCCAACGCTCTGGAGCCTGTGCTGCAAGTGTATTTCTATAGCACCAACATATACTGCCGCACTTTACGGTTCAGAGATTAGTGAGGTGATGGGCAAGTCCCAAGAGATGTGCTTTTAGAGCACACTTAATATTGTGGCTGCTGGGAATTAGCCGGATTGTCTGGGGTGGCGCATTCCAGAGAACTGGTGCAGCACAAGAGAAGTCTGGAGATAGGAGAAGGAGGCTGGAATTAGGATGTTGGTCTGAGATCATTAGCGGAGCGGAGAGAACTGGTAGGGTGAGAGAAATGAGGAAGGAGACGTAGGGTGGTACAGAACCATGGAGAGCTTTGTGGGTGAGAGAGAAAAGTTTATATTGTACTCAGTAGTGAACGGGCAACCAGTGCAATGGCTGGCACAGGGTGGAGGCAGCGGATGGAGAGGCTGCCACATTCAGGATGGACTGGAAAGGGGTGAGCTTAGTGAGAGGGAGACCGATCAGAAGAGAGTTACAGTAGTCCAGGAAGGAGTGAATAAGAGAGATAGAGTTTAGGCAGTTTGAAAAGTAAGAAAAATGCAGATTCTGGAGATGTTTTTAATGTGCATGTGAAGTGACAAAGTTACTGATGTGGTAAAGGGAGTATAGACGTGAGCCAAATCTAACCCTGTCACCTTCATATCGAGCATTGGAGCATGGATTCACTATGAATTGTGAATCGGGGCCACCGAAAGAAGAGCTGACAATCTCTTCCTCCTATTTGCTCAATGACCCCTCCCCCCCACTGAACAGAGGGTCTGTGATGCAGCACAGTGGGTAGCACTGCAGCGCTGGGGTCCTGGGTTCAAATCCCACCCAGGACAACATCTGTAAGGAGTTTGTATGTTCTCCCCGTGTTTGCGTGGGTTTCCTCTGGGTACTCCGGTTTCCTCCCACATTCCAAAGACATACTGATAGGGAAATTAGATTGTGAGCCCCAATGGGGACAGCGATGATATTGTGTGCAAACTGTAAAGCGCTGCGGAATATGTGAGCGCTATATAAAAATAAAGATTATATGAAACAAAAGGTTTGTGTGGTGGCACTTTTTTTCTGTCCCTTTGTAATTAGGCATTTCCTGACTTGAAAGCAACAATAAAGCCACATGGCCAATGTCCCAGACTTTCCGGGGCCACATTAAAAGATACATATATTGTTTTTTTAGTGTGAGGTGTAGGTTCTATAAATATGGGAGACATATTCTCAGTATCGTGACACAGTGACGACCGCATTGCACTGACTTCCATTGCCGAGCGGCCTGACCATTAGGCCAGAATTAATATCAA
This sequence comes from Ranitomeya variabilis, assembly GCF_051348905.1. NCBI lineage: Eukaryota > Metazoa > Chordata > Amphibia > Anura > Dendrobatidae > Ranitomeya > Ranitomeya variabilis. The sequence goes on from NC_135238.1 coordinate 66,959,947, forward strand.
CCATATAAAGTTGTATATCCCATGTCTCATATTTATAGAAAGCTCAAATTGCGAAAGGAAATATGGCGTTAATATCTTCCACCTTGGACTTCCATGGGGGGCAGATATTCTTTAAAGAAGTTGTCCACTACTTGGACAACTTCTTCTCATACCCATTGCTTGGCCCCGATAACATAATAAAGCTTATACTCACCGTGCCGGTGCCGTTCCCACTGTGTCGGCACTCTCTCTCCCCAGGGCTCTCGTGCGTTGTGATGCCCACACCCAATTAGCGACGGCATCATTGTCTCCGCTTTCGGACAAATCAAACATGAAGAGATGGTCCGGGATAAGCTGCAGCTTCTCGGACGGTTGCTGGTCAAGGGTGGAACTGGATGATTAGTGGCAATAGTAGTCATTGCCTCGTCCATCAATTGTCAGCCAATTGTGTGATTGTCCTGACAATTGGTGGAAGCGGTGGGACATCTTCCTCCCAGACAAACCCCAAAACGATGAGTGTGCTGCTCGGAGTTATGATAGAATCACACAAGGAAATAATCATGCGTAGATAGGCTAGAAACAAAAAGAGTTCAATTTTGGAAAGATTCAGGTATAGGGAGGAAATGATATTAGAGACAGTAGACAGACAATCACTGGTATTTTGTAGTAGTTCGGCAGTGATGTTATTACATGAAGAGTATTCTTGGGTGTAATCAGCATACTATTAGTGTTGGGCGAACGTGCCTGGATAAGGGGTTGCCCAAGCATGCTCGTGTTCTAACAGAGTATCTTCGGCGTGCTCGAATACTATGTTCGAGTCGCTGAGGCTGCATGTCTCGCTGCTGTTTGACAGCTCTTTGTTAGACAATCCTTGCATGTGTTGTGGCTGTCAAACAGCTGCGATACATGCAGCGGCGGCAACTCGATTTGAGCACGCCCAGGATACTCAGCACACGAGCATGCGCTGATAACACGTTATCCCAGCACGTATGCTCAACGCTACATACTAACCAAATCTACTGATGGTTTTTGCAATGGGGGTGGTGTATAGAGAAAAGAGGAGAAGAGGACCTAGGCTGAACCCTGAGGAATCCCGAAAGTGAGGTTATGTTCACATATTAGTTACAACCCAATATCCACCAACAATGCTAATGGAACTTCTTATAAACTGAAAAAACACCATAGACTCAGGCTAAGTGTACAGAAGACAGAGTATAGAAGAGATCATCATAAAAAATATATATTAGAACAAAATGTCTAAAAACAATAAAAAAGCAGAATGTCATACTGGGGATGCTGATAGGCAAACACTATAAAAAAATGAAGCATATTACAATATAGATGGGGTGCTTAAACACTGAGAATACTGTGACCCCCCCCCCCCCCTGTCTAAATGAACACCTGTGTATAATAAACCTGGGATATCATATATCTAAAATATGTAGTCACTGAAGCAGATCAAAACGGTTTGTGGACAGATAGATTAACACCTGATCAAAATATGAGGCCCATAACTGTCCGTAGTCAAAAGAAAAGTCCTACAGTTCCCAGAGAAATAAAGTAATAGCAATAGGGTAAGTATAGATGATGAGGGATTGTATTACAGCCTGGGAGCAAATGGGTATAAAACAAATGGTATTAGAATCAGTATTATACCCCAATAGCTTCCCAAGTTTATGCCCAGCATGGTAACCCCCTCTAGACAGCAGGAGTACCTTGTAAATATAGATGAGGATAGATACCCTGGGATGGCATGACCAGTTCAGTGACCCCTCACTCTGAAGCGTGTTTCGCCGCCAGCTTCTTCCGGGGGTGTCACATTGTGTTGTTGCTGCATTTTTTATGCAAATTAAAACCTGCTTTTTACAGTACCAGCAAAAGCTATGAGATTTCAGAAATCTCATACACATGCTTGTTTGTTTTTCATAACTGAATTGGAAAACTTCTTTTTTAAATCTGCAACATGTGAATTCTTTCAGAATTTTTTTATCCATAGAAATCAAGTGTAAGTGCAAAAAAAGGAGCAAAAAAACGTTGCCATCAGTTTTTGGCAGCATTTTTAGAGCTGTGTGCGCGCGATCGCCGCCGGGTGTCAGCTGATTCTGATATCTGACACCCAGCACTCATTGCAGAAGCGGTGCCTGCACCGCTCCCGGCACTTTAACCCCCTAAACACTGTGATCACTTGCGATCACAGCATTTAGCAGGCGTACAGAAGGAGGGGGCCCCTTCTGCACTTCAATCGGCGCCCCCGATCATTGCCATGGTGAACTGATGTCATCCGGATCACCAGTCTACGACAAGCTCCTCAGACCATGCGCAGAGCATGGTCTGAGAGACCTGTGTCAGTACAGCACTGATCGTTCTAATCCATTGCAATACTCGTACATTGCAATCGATTATAACAACCATCAGGCTTCTGAAAGCGATAGTACAATAGTGGGACAAAGTAAAAAAAAATGTAAAACTATTTTTTTCAAAAAAATCAGAAAATAATAATAAAAAAATACAGTATATTGTACTGATAAATTTCTATTTTTATGTAAAAAAAAAAAAAAGTACACGTTTGGTATCGATGCATCTGTGACGAACTGTCCCACTAGCTAACCTTCAGTGAACACCGTAAAAAAAAAAAAAAAAAAAACGGTGCAGAAAACAATGCATTTCATCATATTGCCGAACAAAAAGTGGAATAAAACGCGATCAAAAAGGCAAATGCAGATAAAAATGGTATCTCTGAAAACATAATCTTATCCCACAAAAAAATCAATCTGCTATACAACTCCATGAGTGGAAAAATAAAAAAGTTATAGCTCTCAGGATAAAGCGATGCAAAAATAATTATTTTTTCTATTAAAGTTTTTATTGAGTAAAAGCCCCAAAACATAAGAAAACTATATAAATGTGGTACCGCTGTAATCATACTGTCCCAAAGAATAAGGCTGCCTTATTAATTTTACCACACACAGAACGGCATAACCCCCCGCCCCAAAAAATCCTGAATTGATGTTTTTTATTCATTCTGCCCCCTATAAAATTGGAAAAGAAAGCAATCAAAAAATGTAATGTGTCCGAAAATGGTACAAAAAAAGTCAACTCATCCCGTAAAAAACAAGCCCTCACATGATTCTGTTGACAGAAATGTGGAAAAATTATAACTATCAAAATGTGGCGATTCAAACACTAGTTTTTTTAGTCTTTTAGTGTATGACAGCAAACATAAAAAGCTACCATATATAAATCTGGTATCGCTGTAATGGCAGAAGAATAAAGTCGTCTAATCCTCAAAAAAGTAACCTTGACCTAACTGCTATGCCCAGCTATCGCCCCATATCACTGCTCCCATTTGCTTCTCCTCCTTGAGCAGCATGTCCATGCTCAACTTTCCTCCCACCTCTTATCTAATTCTCTCCTTGACAACCTCCAGTCTGGCTTCCGCCCCCACCACTCCACCGAAACTGCCCTGACCAAAATTACTAATACCTTATAGCCAAAGCTAACAGACAGTTCTAGATCCTCCTCCTTCTTGACCTGTCCTCTGCCTTTGACTCAGTCGACCACTGCCTACTGCTACAGATACTTTCTTCCCTTGGCATCAAAGACCTTGCCCTGTCCTGGATTGCCTCATACCTTTCCGACCGCACATTTAGCGTTTCCACTCCCACACTACCTCCTCATCCTGCCCTCTCTCTGTTGGAGTCCCTCAAGGCTCTGTCCTGGGGCCCCTACTTTTTTCCATCTATACCCTTGGCCTAGGACAACTCATAAAGTCCCATGGCTTCCAGTACCACTTGTATGCGGACGACACACAGATCTACCTCTCTGGCCCAGATGTCATCTCTCTGCTGTCCAGAATCCCGGAGTGTCTATCAGCCATATTCTCTTCCTTCAGCTCTCGCTTCCTAAAACTCAATGTAGACAAAACTGAACTCATCATCTTTCCTCCATCTCACATACCTCCCCTACCCAACCTATTATGGTAAATGTCATCACACTCTCTCCCTAACCTGAAATCTGCTGCCTTGGAGTAACTCTTGATTCTGCCCTGTCGTTCAAACCACACGTCCAAACTCTTGCCACCTCCTATCGCCTCCAACTAAAAAATATTTCCAGAATCCATCCCTTCCTTAGCCCTCAATCTACTAAAACTCTTGTGTATGCCCTCATCATCTCCTGCCTGGATTACTGCAACACCCTCCTCTGTGGCCTCCCTGCTACCTCTATTGCACCACTCCAGTCTGTCCTCAACTCTGCTGCCCGACTAATCCACCTCTCTCCTCAATTCTCCCCTGTTTCTCCCCTTTGAATGTCCCTCCACTGGCTCCCAATTCCCCAACGAATCCAATTCAAACTACTAACACTGATCTACAAAGCCATCCACAACCTGTCCCCTCCCTGTTATGACCCCAATGGCGAGGGTCTCAGAGAAACAAGTAAGTCTGCGACGTACAAAAATCCAGCTCATAGGGCAGTGGTAACTGGGTTGACCATATATCTACTCCTAACGCCAACACTAGCAGTAGCCGGGGAACATGCCTACGTTGGTCGCTAGATGTCTCGCGCCAGCCGGAGGACTAACTACCCCTAGAAGAGGAAAACAAAGACCTCTCTTGCCTCCAGAGAATAGACCCCAAAAGTAGGATAGTAGCCCCCCACAAATAATAACGGTGAGGTAAGAGGAAATGACAAACACAGAGATGAACTAGATTTTAGCAAAGAGAGGCCCACTTACTAATAGCAGAATATAGTAAGATAACTTATATGGTCAACAAAAACCCTATCAAAATCCACGCTGGAGATTCGAGAACCCCCGAACCGTCTAACGGCCCGGGGGGAGAACACCAGCCACCCTAGAGCTTCCAGCAAGGTCAGGAAACAGATTATATACAAGCTGGACAAAAATGCAAACAAAAACAAATAGCAAAAAGCAAGAAAGAAGACTTAGCTTAATCAAGCAGGAACCAGGATCAGTAGACAAGAGCACTACAGATTAGCTCTGATATCAACGTTGCCAGGCATTGAACTGAAGGTCCAGGGAGCTTATATAGCAACACCCCTGACCTAACGACCCAGGTGAGCATACAAGGGATGAATGACATACCCAGAGTCAAATCACTAGTAGCCACTAGAGGGAGCCAAAAGGTAAATTCACAACAGTACCCCCCCCTTAGAGAGGGGTCACCGAACCCTCACCAAGACCACCAGGGCGATCAGGATGAGCGGCGTGAAAGGCACGAACTAAATCGGCCGCATGCACATCAGAGGCGACCACCCAGGAATTATCCTCCTGACCATAGCCCTTCCACTTGACCAGGTACTGAAGCCTCCGCCTGGAGAGACGAGAATCTAAGATCTTCTCCACCACGTACTCCAACTCGCCCTCAACCAACACCGGAGCAGGAGGCTCAGCAGAAGGAACCACAGGCACAACGTACCGCCGCAACAAGGACCTATGAAATACGTTGTGGATGGCAAACGACACCGGAAGATCCAGACGAAAGGATACAGGATTAATGATTTCCAATATCTTGTACGGACCAATTAAGCGAGGCTTAAATTTGGGAGAGGAGACCTTCATAGGAACAAATCGAGAAGACAGCCATACCAAATCCCCAACGCGAAGTCGGGGACCCACACCGCGGCGGCGGTTGGCAAAACGCTGAGCCTTCTCCTGTGACAACTTCAAGTTGCCCATCACATGCCCCCAGATCCGCTGCAACCTATCCACCACGGAATCCACCCCAGGACAGTCAGAAGGCTCCACATGTCCTGAGGAAAAACGAGGATGGAAACCAGAGTTGCAGAAAAATGGCAAAACCAAGGTGGCGGAACTAGCCCGATTATTAAGGGCAAATTCAGCCAACGGCAAGAAGGTCACCCAATCATCCTGATCAGAAGAGACAAAACACCTCAAATAAGCCTCCAGAGTCTGATTTGTTCGCTCCGTTTGTCCGTTAGTCTGGGGATGGAAAGCGGATGAAAACGACAACTCAATGCCCATCCTACCACAAAAGGATCGCCAGAACCTGGAAACAAACTGGGATCCTCTGTCCGACACAATATTCTCAGGAATGCCGTGCAAACGAACCACGTTCTGGAAGAACACAGGAACCAGATCAGAAGAAGAGGGCAGCTTAGGCAAAGGAACCAAATGGACCATCTTGGAGAAACGATCACATATCACCCAGATGACAGACATGCCCTGAGACACCGGAAGATCAGAAATGAAATCCATAGAGATGTGTGTCCAAGGTCTCTTCGGGACAGGCAAGGGCAAGAGCAACCCGCTGGCACGAGAGCAGCAAGGCTTAGCTCGAGCACAAGTACCACAGGACTGTACAAATGACCGCACATCCCTTGACAAGGAAGGCCACCAAAAGGACCTGGCCACCAGATCTCTGGTGCCAAAAATTCCCGGGTGCCCTACCAACACCGAGGAATGAACCTCGGAAATGACTCTGCTGGTCCATCTAGCAGGTACAAACAATCTGTCAGGTGGACAAGAGTCAGGCCTACCAGCCTGAAATCTCTGCAACACACGTCGCAGATCAGGAGAAATAGCAGACACGATAACTCCTTCCTTAAGAATACCCACAGGTTCAGCGACTCCAGGAGCATCAGGCACAAAGCTCCTAGACAGAGCGTCGGCCTTCACATTCTTAGACCCTGGTAAATACGAGACCACAAAGTCAAAACGGGAGAAAAACAATGACCAGCGGGCCTGTCTAGGATTCAGGCGTTTAGCAGACTCGAGATACATCAGATTTTTGTGATCAGTCAAGACCACCACACGATGCTTAACACCCTCGAGCCAATGACGCCACTCCTCAAATGCCCACTTCATGGCCAACAACTCCCGATTGCCCACATCATAATTTCGCTCTGCCGGCGAAAACTTCCTAGAGAAAAAGGCACAAGGTCTCATAGTAGAGCAACCCGGGCCTCTCTGTGACAAAACGGCCCCTGCCCCAATCTCCGAAGCATCCACCTCAACCTGAAAAGGAAGTGAGATGTCAGGCTGGCACAAAACAGGCGCCGAAGTAAACCGGCGTTTTAACTCCTGGAAAGCCTCCACGGCAGCAGGAGCCCAGTTAGCTACATCAGAGCCTTTCTTGGTCATATCCGTCAGCGGTTTAACAACGCTAGAGAAATTTGCGACAAAACGACGGTAGAAGTTAGCAAAACCCAAGAACTTCTGAAGACTCTTAACTGACGAGGGTTGAGTCCAATCATGAATAGCTCGGACCTTGACTGGATCCATCTCCACAGCAGAAGGGGAAAAAATGAACCCCAAAAAGGGAACCTTCTGTACACCAAAGAGACACTTTGAGCCTTTTACAAACAAAGAATTTTCACGCAGAATCTCAAAAACCATCCTGACCTGCTCCACATGCGAGTCCCAATCATCAGAAAAAAACAGAATATCATCCAGATAAACAATCAAAAATTTATCCAGATACTTCCGGAAAATGTCATGCATGAAGGACTGAAAAACTGAAGGTGCATTAGAGAGACCGAATGGCATCACCAAGTACTCAAAATGACCTTCGGGCGTATTGAATGCGGTTTTCCATTCATCGCCCTGCCTAATGCGCACAAGGTTGTACGCACCACGAAGGTCTATCTTGGTGAACCACTTGGCACCTTTAATCCGGGCAAACAAATCTGACAACAGCGGCAAAGGATACTGAAATTTGACAGTGATCTTATTTAAAAGCCGATAGTCAATACAAGGCCTCAAAGATCCGTCCTTTTTGGCCACAAAAAAGAATCCCGCACCAAGAGGGGAAGAAGAAGGACGGATATGCCCCTTCTCAACAGACTCCTTGATATATGAACGCATCGCGGTATGTTCAGGTACCGACAGATTAAACAGTCTCCCCTTAGGAAACTTACTGCCAGGAATCAAATCTATTGCACAGTCACATTCCCTATGAGGAGGCAGTGCACTGGACTTAGACTCGCTGAAGACATCCTGATAATCAGACAAATACGCCGGAACTTCCGAAGGCGTAGAAGAAGCAATAGACAAGGGCAGGGAATCTCCATGAATTCCATGGCAGCCCCAACTTGACACTGACATAGCCTTCCAGTCCAAGACTGGATTATGGGTCTGTAACCATGGCAAACCCAAAACAACCAAATCATGCATTTTATGCAGAACAAGAAAACGTATTACCTCCCGATGTTCAGAAGTCATGCACATGGTAACCTGTGTCCAAAACTGCGGTTTATTTTTTGCCAATGGCGTAGAATCAATACCCCTAAGAGGGATAGGATTTTCCAATGGCTCAAGAACAAATCCGCAGCGCTTGGCAAATGACAGATCCATAAGGCTCAGAGCAGCACCCGAGTCCACAAACGCCATGACAGGATACGATGACAGTGAGCAAATCAAAGTTACAGATAGAATAAACTTAGGTTGCAAATTACCAATGGCGACCGGACTAACAACCTTAGTAAGACGTTTAGAGCATGCTGAGATAACATGTGTAGAATCACCACAGTAGTAACACAAGCCATTCTGGCGTCTATGAATTTTCCGCTCATTTCTAGTCAGGATTCTATCACATTGCATTAAATCAGGTGTCTGTTCAGACAACACTATGAGGGAATTAGCGGTTTTGCGCTCCCGCAACCGCCGGTCGATTTGAATAGCCAGGGCCATAGAATCATTCAGACCTGTGGGAATGGGAAAACCCACCATCACATTCTTAATGGCTTCAGAAAGGCCATTTCTAAAATTAGCAGCCAATGCACACTCGTTCCACTGGGTCAGCACGGACCATTTCCGAAATTTTTGGCAATACACTTCAGCCTCGTCCTGGCCCTGAGACATAGCCAGCAAGGCCTTTTCTGCCTGAATCTCAAGATTGGGTTCCTCATAAAGCAAACCGAGCGCCAGAAAAAACGCATCAATGTCAGCCAATGCCGGATCTCCTGGCGCCAGCGAGAAAGCCCAATCCTGAGGGTCGCCCCGTAAAAAAGAAATAACAATTTTTACTTGCTGAGCGGAGTCTCCAGATGAACAGGGTTTCAGGGACAAAAACAATTTACAATTATTCCTGAAATTTCTAAATTTAAATCGGTCTCCGGAAAACGGTTCAGGAATCGGTATCTTAGGTTCTGACATAGGACTTCTGATAACATAATCTTGTATGCCCTGCACACGAGCAGCAAGCTGGTCCACACTTGTAATCAAGGTCTGGACATTCATGTCTGCAGCAAACACAAGCCACTCAGAGGTAAAGGGGAAAAGAAAAAAAAATGAGAAAGAGAAAAAAAAACTCAGAACTTTCTTTCTTATAATCCCGCTTCTGCAATGCATTTAACATTTAATCCTGTCCTGGCAAACTGTTATGACCCCAATGGCGAGGGTCTCAGAGAAACAAGTAAGTCTGCGACGTACAAAAATCCAGCTCATAGGGCAGTGGTAACTGGGTTGACCATATATCTACTCCTAACGCCAACACTAGCAGTAGCCGGGGAACATGCCTACGTTGGTCGCTAGATGTCTCGCGCCAGCCGGAGGACTAACTACCCCTAGAAGAGGAAAACAAAGACCTCTCTTGCCTCCAGAGAATAGACCCCAAAAGTAGGATAGTAGCCCCCCACAAATAATAACGGTGAGGTAAGAGGAAATGACAAACACAGAGATGAACTAGATTTTAGCAAAGAGAGGCCCACTTACTAATAGCAGAATATAGTAAGATAACTTATATGGTCAACAAAAACCCTGTCAAAATCCACGCTGGAGATTCGAGAACCCCCGAACCGTCTAACGGCCCGGGGGGAGAACACCAGCCACCCTAGAGCTTCCAGCAAGGTCAGGAAACAGATTATATACAAGCTGGACAAAAATGCAAACAAAAACAAATAGCAAAAAGCAAGAAAGCAGACTTAGCTTAATCAAGCAGGAACCAGGATCAGTAGACAAGAGCACTACAGATTAGCTCTGATATCAACGTTGCCAGGCATTGAACTGAAGGTCCAGGGAGCTTATATAGCAACACCCCTGACCTAACGACCCAGGTGAGCATACAAGGGATGAATGCCATACCCAGAGTCAAATCACTAGTAGCCACTAGAGGGAGCCAAAAGGTAAATTCACAACACCTCCCTATATATCTGAACTAATCTCCCAATATCATCCCTCACGTAATCTTGGATCCTCACAAGACATCCTACTCTCCTCCACACTTATTCGCTCCTCACACAACCGCCTCCAAGATTTCTCCCGAATATCCCCCATCCTCTGGAATTCCACACCTCAACACATCTGATTATCCACCACCCTCGGATCCTTCAGACGGAACCTGAAAACTCATCTCTTCAAGAAAGCTTATGCAGCGCCCCAGAGACCTGGTCGTTGCAGTACTGACGCTCCGCCACTAAGGGGAGTGATGGTACGTCTGATGGCACTAAAGGAGTTCACCTGACCAGGTATCACAGTCCCACATTACACTTCACACTCTGGCCACCAGGGGGAGCAAATGGTTCTATGTATTAGGCCACTCCTCACAATCTGGTAAAACTGGGGGCTGGATAGGAAGTTAGTCACTGTAAATTTGTTTACTGTAAATGATATCTATAACTTTGTATGTAACCCCTTCTCATGTACAGCACCATGGAATTAAAGAGAACCTGTCACCCCCAAAATCGAATTTGAGCTAAGCCCACCAGCATCAGGGGCTTATTCTGTAATGCTGTAGATAAGCCCCCGATGTATCCTGAAAGATGAGAAAAAGAGGTTAGATTATACTCACGCAGGGGCGTTCCCGCTGCGGTCCAGTCCGATGGGTGTCGCGGTCTGGTCCGGTGCCTCCTATCGTCATAGGATGACGTCCTCTTCTTGTCTTCATGCTGCTGCTCTGGCGCAAGCGTACTTTGTCTGCCCTGTTGAGGGCAGAGCAAAGTACTGCAGTGCGTAGCTGCCGGGCCTCTCTGACCTTTCCCGGCGCCTGCGCACTGCAGTACTTTGCTCTGCCCTCAACAGGGCAGACAAAGTACACCTGCGCCGGAGCCACAGCATGAAGAGAAGAAGAGGACATCATCGTAAGAAGATAGGAGAATCCGGACCGCGACGCCCATCGGACCGGACTGCCCCTGGATGAGTATAATCTAACCTCTTTTTCTCATCTTTCAGGATACATCGGGGGCTTATCTACAGCATTACAGAATGCTGTAGATAAGCCCCTGATACCGGTGAGCTTAGCTCATCTTCGATTTTGGGGGTGACAGGTTCCCTTTAATGGTTCTTTATAAATAAATAATAATAGTCACTTATACCACACGAGGAACAGCATAAAAAATAAATAAAACCAATTCTTCACCCGCTGTTGATTTTTTTCATTATGCCTCTCAAAGATCGCTCAGCTCACATTTATCCTGCACTCTGCGCTGAGCGCTTGCACCAGGGTTTCCATGAACATCTCTGTAATACATGATTCAGATGGAACACCCGGCAGAAGATTCCCTATAATGAGGACGATCGAATCACTTTTCACGCTATCTGGCCTTCTGATCCTGCGCTGTTTGTCTTTTTAGACGTGCATAAAAGCACAGTCCACCCCAGTTTTGTGCACTTCTGAAAAGAACAAAACTGCTGAACAGAGGCCAGATGGAGTTCAGAGTAAGTCGGCTGCCTCATTATAGTGAATGGATCCCTCGGGGTTTCATCTGATTCACGTCACTCTGAGATGTAGATGAAAATCCCACAGTAAGTGCTCAGCATAGCGTGCCGGATAAATGTGATCCCAAATGTTATGTAAAATGTTCCCAATAAAACTTTTGACACAGGTCCGTAACCTGTCAATGGTAGTACACAGGCTCTGGAAAAGCGCTATGGCTCCTCGCACCCTAAAAGAAATCCAGCGAATTCTGCACTCCCAAATACAAATGCACATTTAGTGTCCACATATTTGGCAATTCTGTAGTAATGAGACACCACCTAACTTACGGGTTTGAGTTTCCAGAAGCATGAGTTGGCCATAACGTACTGGTCACTACAACTTATTGAGCACTACAATGGCAGTTTGCACGTTTCAATCAATAACATCCATTGCTTCTTGTTTCTGGAAAAACCTATGGAGTCAAAATTGTCATCACACCTGTAAATAAATTCCCAAAGAGGTATAGTTTCCAAAATGGGGTCACTTGAGGAGGAATTTTGCTCTTCTAGCATTTAGGGGCTCTGTATATGAAGTCCGCAAACTATTCTAGGAAAATCTGCGCTCCAGGAGGGAAATAGCGCTCTGTCCCTCCCAAGCCTCACCGTATGGCTAAGCAGTACTGTACAGCCACATAAGGGGTATTTCTATATTTAGCAGAAATTATAGGACACATTTTGGTGCCATTTTTACCCATTTCTCCTTGTGAAAATTTAAAATCTGGGGCTAAAACATAATTTTTGTGGAAAAATGTAACTATTGTGTCTTCACTGCTCAATGGTATACAATTATGTGACACATCCGTGGTATCAATATGATCACTGCGACCCTAGATTCATTAGTTTGTAAAATGGGGTCACTTATGAGGAGTTCTGCTGTTCCGGTACCTTATGGGCTCTCCCAGTGGGTCATCGCACTCACAAGCGATAACAGTAAAATCTGCACTATAATATGGCGCTCCTTCCCTTCTGAGCTTTTCACTGTGCCTGAAAAGTATTCTCCAATTACATGTAGGGTATTGGCGCACTCAGGAGACATTTTTACAACAAGCAGGTCCATTTTTTCCTATCAGCCCTTAGAAAAATTAAAAACTTGGGGCTAAAACAACATTTTAGTGGTAAAAATGTATTTATTCTTTCTTCACCGCCCAATAGTATAATATTCTGTGAGGCACATGTGGTGTTAATATGATCACTGCATCCCTAAATGAATTCACTGGTGAGTGTAGTTTGCAAAATGAGGTTGTATATAGGGGAGTTTCTGCCGTTCACTGCACTTCAGGGGCTTTGTTAATGTAACATGGCACCCTCAAAAAATAAAATTACAGCATCTGAACTTCAATATCGCGCTTCTTCCCTTCTGAGTTTTGTACTGTGCCTCAAAAGCAGTTTTAGGCTATGTGCACACGTTGCGGATTTTGCTGCGGATTTGCAGCAGTTTTCCATGAGTTTACAGTACCATGTAAACCTATGGAAAACAGAAACTGCAGTGCCCATGCTGCGGAAAAAAACGAGCGGAAACGCATCGGTTTACATTCCGCAGCATGTCCATTCTTTGTGCTGATTCTGCGGCGGTTTACACCTGCTCCATAATAGGAATCCGCAGGTGTAAAACCGCAGGTGGAATCCGCACAAAATCCGCTGTAAATCCGCAGTGAATCCACAGGTAAAATGTAGTGCCTTTTACCTGCGGATTTCTCAAATCCGCTGCGGAAAAATCCGCAGACCTCAAAAATATGTGTGCACATAGCCTCAGACCACATATGGGATATTGGTGTACTCAGGAGAAATTGCACAACAAATTTTAGGGTCCATTTTCTCCTGTTGTCCTTGTGAAAATAAAATATAATTTGGGGCTAAAACATCAGTTTTGTGGGATTTTTTTTTTTTCATTTTCACAGATCAACGTAAAATTCTGTAGCACCTGGGGTTCAAGGTGTTCACCACAAGTCTAGATACATTCCTTGAAAGGTCTAGTTTACAAAATGTGGTTGCCATGATCCGTTCCGGGGTTTTGTCCTGTCTGCCCTTTTCCCAGGCGGATCATGTCAAGGGTTAACTTTGCTCTGCCTCATTCTGGGTTTAGGTTTGCTATTTAGCGCCGATGCATCCTGCTGGCGGTGTCAGCTGTAGTTCTGCCTTCGATGTGTGTACCTGACTCTGGTAGATCTTGATTTGTCCTGCTGTGATCCCTGACTTGCCACATGTCTGTTGACTCCCGCTGTCTGCCCTTTCCCAGTGTTAGCCTGTAAGTTTGTTTGATTCCCTGGTTTTGACCTGGCTTGTATTCGGACTCGCTTCTGCCTTCTGTCTTTGTCCTATCCTCTTCCGACTGTTGCTGAACCCCCTGGCTTGTTCCTGACCACGTGTACTGCTGTAAACTCTGGTACTTCTGCTTCTGACTGTTTTTTGACTCAGCTTGTCTGACCTCTCTCTCACCACTTGGTGGCACCTGTGCTGCTGCTCTGGTGCTACTCTGTGTGTGCAGCCTCACTTCCCTTACTAGCTCCCCCTGGTGGAGGTTGTGCTATACTGCACTGCAGCAGCATGAAAGTGGTCACTCGTTGGGTATTCCACTGTTTAGGCACACCAGGGGCTCTCCACGCCATTATGAAACAAAAAAAATGGGTCTAAAATAACTTTTTTTGTAGAAAAATTGGATTTTTTGATTTTCACAGCTTAACATTGTAAACTTATGTGAATCACCTGGGGGTTCAAGGTGCTCACCACACATCTGGTTACATTCCTTGAGGTGTTTAGTTTCCAAAATGGATTAACTTATGGAATGTTTCCACTGTTTACACACATCGGGGTCTCTACAAACGGAACATGACGTTCACTAATGTATCGAACAAATTTTGCTTTCAAAAAGTCAAATGGTGCTCCTTCCCTTCCCGAGCCCTGCTGTGTGCCCAAACATCAGTTTTCCCGCTGTGATGCAGTGACCCCTGTTACAGGTAGGGGACGCTGCATGGTCTTCCCAGAATACGCATGGAGGTGTATTGAGGCCATAGGAACGCATGGCAATCGCAGGCATAACTGTGGTGATGAGTCAAAGTCCGGCAGTATTGTGAATGGCCGTTATGTGTGTCGCAGAGGAAGATTTTCTGCACTGTCAACCTGAGGTAAGGATGTTAGGATGTTCTGGGACCTGTAGTCCCACAAGTAACTGTGTTGTGTTTGTATAATTATGAAGGGAGGCTGGCAGGTCTAGTTATAAGAAATGGGGGGGGGTGTCAAACTAGCCACACACACACACACACTCCCACCTAGGGGAGTGGCTACAGCTTAATAATGTGATCAGGGTGTGGGTCACATGGTTCCTGTATGGTCTCTGAGTAAGGTCCTGTATGCCTATGTGTTGGGAGTGCCGTCTCCCTGAAGAGCACGTTGTGGGGCTTTGGACCTGCTGGCCTGGGGTTGACTGAGGTATGCCTGCCAGGCAAGTTGGTGATTCCCGTGAGGCAGCTTTCCCAGAAGACAGGACTGACAAGGAGTCAGCGTGAGGAGCACAGCTCCTGGAAGGTAACCCCGGACAAGGGGATTGTCATAAACTGTGATATATGGCATAGAAGTGTGTTTGCCATATGAACTGTGCGGTCACCCACGGCAACTGGTCAGATAAGGATCATCGTGTTTAGTGACGCAAGCTAGTGATGTAAACCATATGTGACAAAGTAATGGACTATGTGTAAACCGGTGATGTGTAACCTGACTTACAGTGCGGTTTATTACGTTTGAATAAACCGTATGGACTGTTTTGTGTTTAAAAATCGTGCCCGTGTGCTTGAATCCCGTGCCAAGCGAGTGTTCTCCAATACGCTAGTGAGCACAATCTTACACCGCTCATATGGAGTATCAGCATACTCTGGAGAAATTGCACAGCAAATAGTATGGTGCAATTTCTAGGCACACCAGGGGCTATCCACACTCTTCTGAAAATAAATAAATTGGGTCTGAAATAACTTTTTTTGTGGGAAATACGCGATTTTTTATTTTCACAGCTCAACGTTATAAACTTCTGTGGGGTTCTAGGGGTTCAAGATGCTCACCACACATCTAGACACATTCCTTAAGGGGTCTAGTTTTCAAAACGGCACCATTTGTGGGGGGTTTCCACTGTTTAGGCACCTCAAGGGCTCTCCAAGCCTGACATGACATCCGCTAATGATTCCACACAATTTTGCATTCAAAAAGTCAAACGCCACTTCGTCCTTTCTGAATCTTGCTGTGCACCCAAATAGTACTTTTTACCCACATATGGGGTATCGGCATACCTTGGAGAAATTGTACAAAAATTTTTGGGGTCCATTTTCTTCTGTTACCCTTGTAAAAATAAAAAAAATGGGGCTAAAAGAACATTTTTGTTGAAAAAATTTGATATTTTGTTTTCACACCTGAACGTTCTACATTTCTGTAAAACACCACCTGGGATTTTAAGATGCACATCACACATCTAGATAAGTTCATAAGTTCATTGAGGAGACTAGTTTCCAAAATCGGGTCACTTGTGGGGGATTTCCACTGCACACGAGGTGCTCTCCAAAAGGGACCTGGTGCTCTCCAAAAGGGACCTGGCGTTCGCTTTCAATTCCAGCCAATTTTGTGTTCAAAAAGTCAGACGGCGCTCCTTCCCTTCCGAGCTTTGCCATGTGCCCAAACAGTACTTTCCCCCACATGAGTAGACATGAGCGAATATCATCGGATCCCTCCTTATTCGGCTCGCTAATACAGCTTACTGAATAGCTGCAGGGGGAACCCGGATACCTGGAGCGCTCCCGATAATCAGGTGATAATCAGCTGCATGTGTCATGGCTGTGTGACAGTCACAACACACAGGCCATCCATGCATGTGTTGTGACTGTCACACAGCCACGACACATGCAGCTGCGGCGCCGGACATCTGATTATCGGGAACGATCCAGGTATCCGGGTTCTCTCTGCAGCTGTCACGATCACTTTTTGCATTTGTGGCAGCTCTGGTCTCACTCAGTTTAAAACTTTTTTCCTTTTGAACTATCGGGGGGTTAATGTCAGTTTTTCACCCGCTGGCAATCTGATGTTACTGCAGTGCTGCTGGGTCGGCTGATGCAGGTGGTGACCACTCCCACCATCCTTTAAAAGGTCACCTGATGCATCAGCTGTTGATGATACAGTTTCTTTTTGGAGACCAGCCTTGCAGGAGCAGCTATCTGGTGTCAGCCACGTCTGGTTATTAAAGTCCAGTTGCTGTTATTTTCTATGGTGGTGGAGCCTAGCAGTGGTGTTCATAAGCGAAGTGTGGTGTTTTTGTTACCTTGTCCCTTTTGGTGTTTGTCACTTTCCCCTGTGTGTATTATCTACAGAGGTGAGGCTAATGCTCCTTGCCAGCCAGTGCATTAACCAGGGCAGTAATAGGTGACTACTAGGGATGAGGTATCCCGATGGCGGCAGGGGGAAGGACCTGCATAGGGCATTAGGGGAGTGCAGGGACAGGCTCAGGTTTGAGCTCAGGTGGTGGCCATCCCCCATTCCCTACGGGTAGGGCCTTCCTCTCACCTTTTCCATCCCGTTGTTTGTGAGTTGTAACATCCGTTGACCGTCCACCCGTTGGGTCGGATCACATCGTGACAGCAGCTAGCGAGGTGAATAAGGAGGGATCCGACGATATTCGCTCATGTCTAGTTTTGAGCACCTTCAGGGGTGCAGTTTTTAGAAGGGAGTCACTTTTGGATATTTTCTGTCATATGGGCCCCTCAAAGTCTCTTGATGTGGTTTCTAAAAAATAGTTTTGTAAATTTTGTTGGAAAAATGAGAAATTGCTGGTCAACATTTAACCAGAAAGTTTCCTAACAAAGAAAATAATGTTTCATAAATTGTGATGATAGAAAGTAGACATGTGGGTAATGTTATTTAATAACTGTTTTACGCGACATAGCTCTCTAGTTTATGAGTATAAAAATTAAAAGGTTGAAAATTGCATAATGTTCAAAATTTTCTCCAAATTTCCTTTTCTTCATAAAGAAAAACAAGTCATATCGAATAATTTTTACCACTATCATGAAGTACAATATGTCACGACAAAACTGTCTCTGAAATTCGTTGAAGCGTTCCAAAGTTATTTCCTCATAAAATGACAGTGGTCAGAATTGTAATTGGCCTGGTCATGAAGGTGTAAACAGGCTTGGCTTGGTAAGTAAAGGAGTTAAACCAAAATGTCTTGGCATCTTAATATGAGAATTGCTGTTAGTATTAGTATAGTTTAACTAAATTAGTGATTGTCACGATCCAATTTTGGATGCGTGGCAGCTCTGGTTCCACTATGTTTTAAATGTAGCTTTTTTCCCTTTCAGGACCAGCAGGGGTTAATGTTAGTTTCCCTTGCTGGATGCCAGCTGCAACTGCAGAGTGGTCAGGTCAGCTGATGTGAGTGGTGACCACTCCCACCATCCTATAAATGGTCACCTGATGCATCAGCTGACTGTTGGTGATAGAGTTATTCTATGGAGACCAGCTGTGCAGTTGCAGCTCTCTGGTGTCAGCTACTTCTGGAGTTTGGAGTCTTGCTTCTGTGTCAACTGCGGTGTGGAGCTTGGCAGCGGAGTCTGCAAGCTAAGTGTGGTGTTTTTACCTTGTCTCTCTCGTGTTTGTCACTTTCCCCTGTGTTTGTACCATCTGCAGTGGTAAGGCTAGCGCCTCGCCAGCCAGTGCATTAGCCAGGGCATTGTGAGGTGACAGCGAGGGACTAGGTTCCTGACGCCGGTGCGGGGAAGGACCCACGTAGGGCGTTAGGGGAGTGCAGGGATAGGCTCAGGTTTGAGCAGGAGGTGTCTATCCCTCTTTCCCTATCAGTAGGGCCTTCCTCTCCTGTATACCATCCCGTTGTGTGTTTGTTGTGTCGTCCGCTGACCGACTCCCCGTTGGGTCTTTGTATTTTGTGACATTATCACCAACCCTGTACTTTTTCTAGTCAACCGATGGCACAAGCACAGGCTTTTGATCACCTGATCACCTGATCCACAGCCTCACAGATGAGGATAAGGAGTTGTGGTGCAGCAGCTTCAGTAGGTGTCTGGGTTCATGGTCTCGGCTCATGTACAGGCTCAACAGCTCAACAGGAGCCCATGATATCTCTCCCTGACAGGTTATCTAGAGGGAGAGATAAATTTTGGTTTTTAAGGAGGCATGTAAGTTATATTTGAGACTCCGCCCTCGTTCTTCAGGGAGTGAGGAACAGCATGTGGGGATTATAGTCTCCCTTCTCAAGGGTGATCCCCAGTCCTGGGCCTTCTCCCTGCTGACCGACTCACCATCTTTGCGGTCGGTGAACAAGTTTTTTGCGGCATTGGCGCTTGTGTATGGGGACCTAATGGCATCTCCCTGGCTGAGTAAAGACTCCGTAAAATCAAACAGGGGGACCGGCCAGCTGAGGAGTACTGCTCAGAGTTTAGGAGATGGGCCACTGACACGCAGTGGAACGACCCTGCTCTTAGGAGCCATTTTTGTCAGGGTCTGTCAGCTAGATTTCAGAATGCGCTGGTTCAATATGCTGATCCTGGGTCATTGGAAGCCACCATGACCCTTGTTATCCAAGTAGATAGATGCCTCGGGGAGAGACATACACATAATCTACCCACTGTTCTTTCTAGGGAGGTGGACACACTGGTGCAGACTGACAACCTTATGCAGGTTGGAGGAGTCTTTTCTCAAACTGGGTTGCCTGCGATTCGCCGTGGGATAGGGGCATGTTTCTGTTGTGGCCTTACGGGTCATTACATCAATGTCTGCCAAAGTATGTTCACCATCTCAAAAAGCCGTGTCCCCATGGTCGTGTAGAGGGAGGTGACTAGGGTGTGTATATTTCCTCCATCTTTTCGTCTCAGTGTACCATTCCTGCTGAAGTGGTGGTTGAAAACAAAACCAAAGAAAAAACAATATGTATACCCTAATAAAAATAAATAAATAAAAAAGCAAGTGCATTATATAATAGACATAGACAATTGCCTTCAGATGACCCCAAAGATAAAATTCTAAGGGGGTCAGATCGTGAGACCTTGGTGGCCATTCAACTGGCCCACGATGACCAATCCTCTTTCCAGGACACTGTTAATGTAGGAATGCTCGGATCTGACACCCAAGATGGTGCACCATCACATTATAGGTGTCATGTCCGAGCATTCCTACATGAATAGGTGGGGATACTCCCTGCTCACCTGCCCCATTTTCATTAGTCTCCGCCCATTCCCCATTGACTCTGTGACGTTTGAGCGAGGAAAAAGTGGACCCTCTGGTCCGTGGCAACGAACCCCTCACGGACGAGCTGACCAGATGGACCTCCCCCTATACAGGGAGAGTTAGGGGCAGGCCCGTGAGGGACTATCGCCACGGGAGCTGGGGGACCTGGACAGAAAGGAGGATACACTAAGCTGACGGGAGTGACAGAGGCTAGAGGAGGGGCAAGGACCCAATAGGAAATACAGATGATGCAAAGACACAGAGACTGGCAGGAGTACCGTAGGGAAACAGGAGCCGACAGGTACACCACAGGGATACAGGATACAGCAGGATACTGCGGAGAAGGGAACTGGCAGGAACTTAGGCGGGAACACAGGAACGGACGGGAACACGAGAGACGGAGGGACTGACAGGAACTAGGCAGGAACACAGGAATGGATGGGTACAGGAGAGATGGAGAGACAGGCAGGAACAAGGCTGGAGCACAGGAACGGGCAGGGCGCTGGAGAGACGGAGAAAGAAAACAAAGGTCAAGGAGCACGAAAAATGCACAGAGTCCAAGGGAGCCTAGGGCAATAGAATACACAAACGACCATAGGCACAGAAGAGGCGGATTATATAGCAGCGCTGCGCATTACCTCCGGGTGAAGGTCCTCCAGGATGATAGAGAGGACTGAACAGGGAGCGCAGGAGGGAAGCTAGAAGTGCGCACGCGCAGAGCTGAACCTGGCGTGCGCACGCACTCGACGAGCAGCAGGGGCGAGAGCGGATGCCGAAAGGAAGACGCTGCAGAGGAGGAGCCGCGTCGGGACGCTGAGGACAGGTAACTATGAGAAGAAGCGGCGAGCGGCGGTGGCGGCAGCAGCGGCATGACAGTACCCCCGTCTTTACGCCCCCTCTTTTTAAGGTTGAACAAAAACCTAGCCAGAATTCGGGGAGCCTGAATGTTCTCCAAGGGCTCCCAGGACCTCTCCTCAGGACCAAACCCCTTCCAGTCAACCAGAAACAAAGTTCTACCTCTAAGTTTCTTCATGGCAAGAATGTCTCTTACCTCTAAGACATCATCTGCGGAAATAGGTGAAGGAGAGGAAAGAGATGAAGCATGAAACTGATTGAAAATTACAGGCTTGAGGGACACATGAAAAGCATTGGGAATGCGAAGAGAAGCGGGTAACTTAAGCTTATAAGAAACATCATTAATGCGAGTCAACACCTCAAAAGGACCTATATAGCGGGGAACCAACTTATGCGAAGGGATTTTAAGGCGAATAAATTTTGAAGAAAGCCAGACATTATCCCCCGGATGGTATATAGGAGAATCCAGACGCCTTTTATCCGCATGTTTCTTCATCCTAAGTTGAGCTAACTCAAGAGCGGACTTGGTCTCCTGCCAAACCCTGGAGAACTCACTAGACAGAAGATCAGCCGCTGGTACGGTAGAGACAGGAGGAACCGGTAAAGGAAGACCAGGATGTTGACCATTAACGATGAAAAATGGAGACTTGTTGGAAGCTTCACTGGGATGATTGTTGTAAGAAAATTCAGCCCACGGTAGTAAGTCAGACCAATCATTCTGATGGGCATTAGAAAAATGACAGAGATAAGTCACCAAAGTCTGATTAGTGCGCTCCACTTGGCCGTTGGACTGTGGATGATAGGATGAAGAATAGTCCAACGAAATGTTCATAGACTTACAGAGGGATCTCCAGAATCGGGCGGTGAACTGTACTCCCCGGTCAGAAACAATATGTTGGGGTAGACCGTGAGCACGAAAAATATGATGGATGAAAATCTTCGCCAAATCAGGAGCAGAAGGTAAACCAGGAAGAGCAATGAAATGAGCCATTTTAGAAAAGCGATCCATGACCACAAAAATAACGGTGCAACCAGAAGAACGAGGCAGGTCAGTGATGAAATCCATAGATAAATGTTGCCACGGAGAGGAAGGCACCGGTAGAGGATGTAGTAGCCCAGAAGGTAAGTGCCTAGGAATTTTATTCTTGGCACAGGAGGGACAAGAGGCAACAAAACTTCGGACATCTTTAGACAAAGTAGACCACCAATAGTGGTGAGAAATCAAACGAAAAGTCTTTTTAAAACCAGCATGTCCAGCCAGTTTGGAGGTATGACCCCAAAGTAGGACGCGTCTCCTATCTCCCTCGGAAATGAAAGTCTTCCCCGGAGGCAGAGGAGAGAGAGAGATTGGAGCAACCGTGATGACTCTGGCCGGATCGATGATGTGCGTAGGCTCCTCCTCAACGTCCACCGACTGGAAGGACCTAGATAGGGCGTCGGCTCTGGAGTTCTTATGACCTGGCTGAAAACGAAGCTCGAAGTCGAACCGGGTGAAGAACAAGGCCCACCTGGCTTCCCGGGGATTTAATCTATGAGTAGAACGAATGTATGCCAAATTCTTGTGATCCGTGTATATCACAAAATGATGTAAGGCTCCCTCTAAGAGATACCGCCACTCTTCCAGTGCCAATCTGATGGCCAAAAGTTCTTTGTCTCCGATGGAATAATTTTTCTCTG
This sequence comes from Ranitomeya variabilis, assembly GCF_051348905.1. Classification (NCBI taxonomy): domain Eukaryota; kingdom Metazoa; phylum Chordata; class Amphibia; order Anura; family Dendrobatidae; genus Ranitomeya; species Ranitomeya variabilis. The sequence goes on from NC_135238.1 coordinate 66,982,340, forward strand.
AGGAAGAGAAGATCTTGGAGAAAAAGCCACCGGGCACAAGATGACCAGAAGAGGATCTTTGAGAGAGCACAGCTCCAGCTCCAACAGCAGAAGCATCAACCTCCAGGATAAAGGGTTTGTTGGCTACAGGACGTTGAAGTACTGGAGCAGAAGAAAAAGCTTGTTTAAGGGATCGGAACGCCTCTTCAGCCTCAACAGACCATAGATGAGGGATAGCACCCTTACGAATCATAGCAGAGATGGGAGCAGACAAAGAGGAAAAATGAGGAACAAATTGCCGGTAGTAATTTGCGAATCCCAGGAAATGTTGAATAGCTTTAACTCCAAGTGGACACGGCCAGTTGAGTACCGCAGAAACTTTTTCTGGATCCATACACAAACCAGCATCAGAAATGATGAAACCCAAGAAAGGTAGAGATGACTGCTCAAAGAGGCACTTCTCAAGTTTCGCGTATAGTCGATTCTCCCTCAGATGTAGAAGTACTTGCCGGACATCTCTCCTATGGGAAGACAGATCTGGTGAGAACACAAGAATATCATCCAAGTATACTACAACACAGGAGTACAGTAAATCCCAAAAGACATCATGCACCAGTTCCTGGAAGACTGCGGGTGCGTTACATAAGCCGAAGGGCATAACTAAATATTCGTAATGGCCATCTCTGGTGTTAAACGCAGTCTTCCACTCGTCTCCAGAGCGGATACGAATCAAGTTATAGGCTCCTCTGAGATCCAACTTGGTGAAAATTCGAGCTCCTCGCAGGCGATCAAAAAGTTCAGGAATGAGAGGGAGAGGGTACTTGTTTTTGATTGTGATACTATTGAGGCCTCGGTAGTCAATGCATGGACGAAGAGAACCATCCTTCTTTTTAACAAAGAAAAAACCAGCTCCAGCAGGAGAGGTAGACTTTCGGATGAAACCTCTGGCTAGATTCTCCTGGACATATTCGGACATGGCTTGCGTCTCGGTAGGAGACAGAGGATAAATACGACCTCTTGGAGGAGAGGAACCGGGGACTAGATCGATGGGGCAGTTATACGGATGATGTGGTGGTAAAAGCTCCGCTTCCTTCTTGTTGAAAACGTCCGAAAAGGAGCGATAGGCCAATGGAATGTCCTCAGAGACTGGAGCAGACCGATAAAAACTTGCAGGCTTGACGGAGAGTAGACATCTATTCTGACACGACTGTCCCCACCGTAAAACATCCCCTGTATGCCAGTCCAGAGTGGGCTCGTGATTTGTGAGCCAGGGGAGCCCCAAAAGAAATGGATGGGACAGAGAAGGCAAGACGAAGAAAGCCAATTTCTCACGGTGAAGAGCTCCAATCTGAAAATCAACCTCCTCCATGACCAAGTTGACGGTCTCCTGCAAAGGCCGACCATCGACAGAAGCTATTTGTCTAGGAGTTTCCAAGGGTCTAACGGGAATTCCAAGTTTGTTAACAAGCTCTAGTTGAATAAAGTTTCCAGCTGCTCCCGAGTCAATATAGGCCTCCAAAGAAAAATTACAAGAACCCAAATGCAAAATAACTGAAAGAATCAAGGGTGGAGAGGAATCACAAGTACCTAGGGAGGCCTCTCTTACCTGACCTAGGTGGAGGTGTTTCCCGGCTTCAAGGGACAGGAACGCAGAAGATGAGAGGCACTGCCACAATAAAAGCAAAGACCTTGAGCGAGTCTCTCCTTGCGACGTTGCTCAGCAGACTTGAGACGATCAACCTGCATAGGTTCAGAAGATGTAGAGGAAGTCGCCGCAGCTTGAGAGAAAGACGCACTACGTGTAGTTGTAGGCAAATGCAGAGGTCTCTTCTCCCTGACAACCTCACGAGAGCACTCCTGGAAGCGCAAGTCTATGCGTATCGTCAAGAAGATAAGCTCATCCAAGGCAGTAGGAGTATCCCGTCCTGCTAGCTCATCCTTAATCCGAGAGGACAAACCACGCCAAAACGCGCCAACCAAAGCCTCGTTGTTCCAGCCTAAATCGGAGGACAACGTTCGGAAACGAATGGCGTACTGGGCTACGGAAAGAGTACCCTGGTGAAGGTTGAAGAGGGACTCAGTGGTAGAGACCAACCGACCAGGCTCATCGAATACCTTGCAAAAGGTATCTAAGAAAGAATTAAGCTGGGTGACCAAAGGATCGTCTCGTTCCCAAAGGGGATTAACCCATGCCAAAGCCTCACCCTCCAAATGGGACACCACAAAGGCTACCTTAGCTCGATCGGTAGGGTAAAGTAGTGGTGACAACTCAAAATGCAATTGGCACTGATTAAGGAAGCCACGGCATAACTTTGGATCTCCACTATACCGAGGAGGCCTGGCAAGACGAGGCGAAGGCTGCGGGACTGACGCCTGGATAGGAACAGAGGTGGCACCCTGGAGGGACAGAAGCCGAGCATCCACAGAGGCCATAAAATTCAAAATATGAGACTGAGTGTCCCGTTGTTGGCTAAGCTCCTGCTGAAGAGCAGCCAACTGAGAGGCGTTGCCAGGATCAGAGGACTGTAAAGCCGCTAAGCGAGACTCCATATTCTTTAGAAAAGACATGATCCTAGTTTGGTTCTCCCGCAAAAAAAGCAACTCTTTCTGAGTAGCAGAGACACCAGCGGGGTCCATGGCCTATGGTACTGTGACGTTTGAGCGAGGATAAAAGTGGACCCTCTGGTCCGTGGCAACGAACCCCTCACGGACGAGCTGACCAGATGGACCTCCCCCTATACAGGGAGAGTTAGGGGCAGGCCCGTGAGGGACTATCGCCACGGGAGCTGGGGGACCTGGACAGAAAGGAGGATACACTAAGCTGACGGGAGTGACAGAGGATAGAGGAGGGGCAAGGACCCAATAGGAAATACAGATGATGTAAAGACACAGAGACTGGCAGGAGTACCGTAGGGAAACAGGAGCCGACAGGTACACCACAGGGATACAGGATACAGCAGGATACTGCGGAGAGGGGAACTGGCAGGAACTTAGGCAGGAACACAGGAACGGACGGGAACAGGAGAGTCGGAGGGACTGGCAGGAACTAGGCAGGAACACAGGAACGGACGGGTACAGGAGAGACGGAGAGACAGGCAGGAACAAGGCTGGAGCACAGGAACGGGCAGGGCGCTGGAGAGATGGAGAAAGAAAACAAAGGTCAAGGAGCACGAAAAATTCACAGAGTCCAAGGGAGCCTAGGGCAATAGAATACACAAACGACCATAGGCACAGAAGAGAGGAAGAGGCGGATTATATAGCAGCGCTGCGCATTACCTCCGGGTGAAGGTCCTCCAGGATGATAGAGAGGACTGAGCAGGGAGCGCAGGAGGGAAGCTGGAAGTGCGCACGCGCAGAGCTGAACCTGGCGTGCGCGCGCACTCGACGAGCAGCAGGGGGCGAGAGCAGACGCCGAAAGGAAGACGCTGCAGAGGAGGAGCCGCGCCGGGACGCCGAGGACAGGTAAGTATGAGAAGACGCGGCGAGCGGCGGCGGCAGCAGCGGCATGACAGACTCGCTGTAATGGGCAGGGTTTGTTTTTCTTTCGTCGCGCCCTTTGGGGGTGGATACTGCTCATTATGGGCTGACCTCTCTGGACAAGTCTCTCCTTGTGCTGGATGGACTTTCCTGCACATTGTCTTAAGGCAGTGTTCCCCAAGTTCGGTCCTCAAGAGCCACCAACAGGTCATGTTTTCAGAATTTCCTTAATATTTCCCAGGTGATAATCGCATCACCTGGACAGGCAAGCATTCAATCACCTGGGCAATACTAAGGAAATCCTGAAAACATGACCTGTTGGTGGCTCTTGAGGACCGGAGTTGGGGAACACTGTCTTAAGGTATGACCGCAATGGGCAGGTCCATCTTGCCATTTTGCACCACTCGCCGCAATCTTGTCATCCACGTGTAATGCCATCTTTCTTTTGGCTGGATCCTTCCATCTTTCCAGCTTGCTTGATGCATGGATCTATCCTGCCGACTACGCCAAATGTAAGGTACCCAAGTGGGGTAGTTGTGGGCGGATTGTAGCTCCTGTACGGTCTGGCACCCTACAAAAAAATTGTGTTCCATTCCCAGTGTGCTGTTAGGTGTGGGGTGCATTACACTCACCTGTGGACCATAGGCCTCCACTGACACCAGGCTTCCATCTTCAGAAACAGCTGCACACAATCCAGGGGACATCAAGTTCTTTTCAACAGTCAAAGATTTACTGAACAGTTCACAGTCATTACAGTGGAGCATGTGGGATAGGGCACAACAGGTTACAGTCTTTCCCTCAGGTACCAGACATTACTTCAACCCTAGCACTCGTTCTGACAGAGTATCCCTTTTCCTGCTGTCTTCATTACTTCTATGGATCCCTCTCCACAGATGGCAGTACACCTGGATTCCATCATCCTCTGCCTTTGAGGATCCGTGTACATCTTTCCCTGCAGGCCTGCAGGTGCGATGTGCACGATGACACATACATATTAACCCCTTTACCACCCAGCGGTCGGCACTCATAACAAGTGAGCATTTCTGCCACACAGAGCAGGGCTGTAGCCCTGCACTGTGTAGCACAAGCAATCGGATGATCACAGCTTCTAGTCTCCCATGGAGACTATTGAAGCCAGTGTAAAGTAAAAAAATAAATTTAAAAAAAAAAATATTAAAAATTTAAAAATATTAAAAAAATTAAAAAATTATAAAAGTTTAAATCACCCTCCATTCGCCCCATTCAAGATAAAACAATAATAATTAAAGAAAAATACACATATTAGGTATCATATTAGGTTCAGAATCACCCGCTCTATCAATATATAAAAAGAATTAATCAGCAAGGCTATGTGCCCACGTTTCAGTGTAGAAGCAGATTTTTTCTCATCAAAACCGCACACCCTTGCCAAGGAAAACGCATGCGGATTTTGATGCGTTTTTCATGTGTTTTTCATGCGTTTTTTAAGTGTTTTTGAGCACAAATAAAGTTGGGACAAAAAAATAGGCTCCTATGACACTTACCACACTGATCATGAAAGGGACATCCAACGCCATGCGATCATACCAGTCCATACCAGATCATACAAGCCATCATCCAGGAAGACGGGAATGATCTGAGATTCTCCTCTTCCTGGATTATGGGATGCTCATGGGATGGCATGATGGGATGCCTATGATGTCACTTCCTATTTGCTGTGGTTTTGATTTACAAAACCGCAGCAAATGCGCTTGAAATCCGCAAACATTTTTAATATATGCGGATTTCAAGCGTTCCAATACAAGTCTATGGCGGCGGAATCGCCGAGATTCCGCAAAATAAATGAACATGCTGCGCATTTTACCGCGACGCGATTCCGCTGCGGAAAAATCCGCAGCATGGGCACAACAATTGCGGAATGCATTTAAAATTAATGGGATGCGTTTTGTTAGCGTTTTTTAAGCGTTTCCACAGCGGAAAAATGCGGCGGAAATGCTTAAAAAACACAACGTGGGCACACAGCCTAAAAATGGTATCAATAAAAACATCAGCAAAACATAAACCTTCATCCAGCCCCAGATCCCAAAAAATGGTGACGCTACAGGTCTGAGAAAATGGTGTCTTTTTTTTTTACAGACACATTGGATTTTTTTTCACCTCTTAAATAAAAAAGAACCTAGACATGTTTGGTATTTGCAAACTCATAATGACCTGGAGAATCATAATGGCAGGTCAGTTTTAGCATTTAGTGAACATGGTAAAAAAAAAATCTTCAGGTATCTTCGGGTATCTTCAGGGTAGGGACGTAGTAAAGACAGTCCACATCCTCACACCCACGCTACTCAGTCCATACCTGAGCACCGTAGGCAAACTCGAGTAGCGAGCACTTGCGCTCATCACTAACAGGCTGTCAATCATTCGGCTAGTGAGTAAAGCACTTGTTTACTGGGCAAAATTATTTTTGGGCAGGCTTAAAAATTATTGTTCTTAGCAGCACATCATTGTTTATAAATGGACATGTGCTGTCGAGAACAATGACAATGTACTGTATGTGCACAGTACTATTAATGATCGTACTGTGCACTAATAAATGTCAACCTATTGGCAAACATGTTGCTGATCATTTTTCACTTAACGCTGCAAGTCAGCTAGGGTAGACTTAGCCTGGCCTAGTTAACGCATTGTAGTATATCATTATTTACTGCACCTCATTGTTACTTTCTTAGGGAAGGGCTAAGACCGTAACCAAGATATAAGTAAATAATCATCACATGCTGTTAGTCCCCTCAGACAGTAACATTGGCATTAGCTGCATTTAATAATCTCATAAAAATAAGCGGTTTATTATCATGATGCCATTAAATGCAACTGATGCCATGGTTACTGTCTGGGTAGGGGGCTTATTATACTAACAGTCTGGGGTTTATAAGAAGTCCCCCGGCCCCACCACTCTCAGACAGTAATCATGGCATGTCCTGCATTTAATAATCTTAAAATAATAAGCCCCTGCCACCAGATTAAGTGATATAACATCCAAAGATTTATACCAACACAGTTGTCGGGCAACTCCTTTCCGGCAGGTGGCCATGATGATTAGTGGAATAACAAGAGTCCTACAAGGAACATGTTTCTGAGGTCTGAGAACTGACAGAGACACAACACATTAAGTGTAAGGTACAGTAGTGATAAGTTCTAAGGATTGTTGAAGCAGATTGTCATAGAGAAAAATTTAAAACCATAAAGATGCCTTGCCGGCGAGTGGACATATCACCCTCACTTTGAACATATGGGATTAATTATAACTGGGAAAGTGAATAAGAGTTGACACCTCAACCTCAATGGAAGTAAGGCCACACATTGAACATATGGGATTAATTATAACTGGGGAAGTGAGAAAAAGCTGACAATTCATCCTCCTTTGAAGTAGGAACCTCATGACATGTACATGTAATTACAGCAGAGATCCGCTCTGAGAACCAGCCACCAAGACTCGGATTTGTGTATTCAGAGATGGAGAAGTACACTTCCAAGACAAGATCTTCCTCTGTTCAAAGCATAGGTTTCAGATTTTTTGGAGCCAGAGGTCAGTGATGAATATGTACATTGATCCGATATTTATTAGAGATACATTTTCAGCATCATAACAAAGGGACAAACATAATGCATTCACTCACATCATGGTAAGGCCATTGTAACCCCTCCAACATAATATTGGTCCAATGGATGATGCTTTCCATGCCATGTTTCATCTCTACAGAAAGGTAAAATCGCTATTGGAAACATGACGACAATGTCTACAGCCTGGGACCTCCAGGGGCGAAGATATCCTGAAAGTAGGAGAGCTCATAAACTTATAAAAACTTAGCACATCCCATGACTCAGCTAAGCCCTGAGCCCTTTCCATGACACAGATTTAGTACTTTTATTTTTTATCCATTTTATTCTATGTGATTGAATATACCGTATTGTTTTGTTCACATTTTGTAACATCTTTGCATATTTTTTTTTATAAACAGTGCCTACCTTTCCTGAATAAATATATAACTGTTGTGAATTCTGCTCTTGGGCTCCCTCCGGTGGCTGTAAGTGGTAGCGCTGCTGTCTCTGAATCACAGCATTTATCAGGTGTTTTCACTTTTTGCAATTTGGACAGGGCTATTTAGTCTTGCTTCACCCTTTAGTCAGTGCCAGTTGTCCATTGTTCCTGGAGGATTCACATCCCTGCCTGGTCTCTTCTGCTTTGCAGTTCTTTTCATCAAAGATAAGTTCTGGCCTTGATTTTGCTGTCCACATGCTGTGGTCTTATTGTTCAGTTATTTTCCATGTTTTGTCTTGTCCAGCTTGGTCTGTATAAGGATTTGTTTAGCCAAGCTGGTATCTCTGGAGATGCAGATATACCCTCCATGTCTTTAGTTAGCTGTGGAGTTTTTGTATTTTCTGTGGTGAATATTTTCTAGTGTTTTAATACTGACCGCATAGTACTCTGTCCTGTCCTTTCTATTTAGCTAGAAGTGGCCTCCTTTGCTAAATTCTCATTTCAGTCTGTGTATGTTTTTTCCCTCTCCTCTCACAGTCAATATTTGTGGGGGGCTGCCTGTTCTTTTGGGGATTTTCTCTGAGGCAAGATAGTTTTCCCTTTTCTATCTCTAGGGGTAATTAGTCCTCCGGCTGTGTCGAGATGTCTAGGGAGCGCTAGGTACATTCCACGGCTACTTCTAGTTGCGGTGTTAGGTTCAGGGTCTGCGGTCAGTACAGGTGCCACCTTCTCCAGAGTACGTCCCATGCTGCTCTTAGGCCACCAGATCATAACAGTACAACTGGCCAACAATGAGTTAACCACATCTCAGAAGAAGGGAAGGAAAGTGCTGAGCCATTTTTTTTTCTGTAGTCTGTTGTGTTTTTTTTTTCTCTTCCCTCTTTGCCTCTGGGTGGCTCAGGAGTTCGGCGCTGGTAAGGATGTTCAGGGATTGGCTTCTCGTGTGGATCAACTTGCTGCTAGAGTACAGGGTATTTCCGATTATATCGTTCAGACTCCAGTTTTAGAGCCTAGAATTCCAACTCCTGATTTGTTTTTTGGGGATAGGTCCAAATTTCTGAGCTTTAAAAATAACTGTAAACTGTTTTTTCTCTGAAACCCCGTTCCTCTGGTGATCCCATCCAGCAGGTTAAAATTATTATATCTCTGCTGCGTGGTGACCCCCAGGATTGGGCATTTGCCCTGGAACCTGGGAATCCGGCGTTGCTTAATGTAGACACCTTTTTTCAGGCGCTTGGGTTATTGTATGACGCTTAATGTAGACACCTTTTTTCAGGCGCTTGGGTTATTGTATGACGAACCTAATTCAGTGGATCATGCTGAGAAGACCTTGTTGGCCCTGTCTCAGGGTCAAGAAGCGGCAGAATCATATTGCCAGAAGTTTAGAAAATGGTCTGTACTGACTAAATGGAATGAGGATGCCTTGTCGGCAATCTTCAGAAAGGGTCTTTCTGAATCCGTTAAAGATGTTATGGTGGGGTTCCCCACGCCTGCTGGTCTGAGTGATTCTATGTCTCTGGCCATTCAGATTGATCGGCGCTTGTGCGAGCGCAGAGTTGTGCACACTATAGCATTGTCTTCCGAGCGGAGTCCTGAGCCTAGGCAGTGTGATAGGATTGTGTCTAGAGCTGAGCGACAAGGATTCGGACGTCAGAATAGGTTGTGTTTTTACTGCGGCGATTCTGCTCATGTTATTTCTGATTGCCCTAAGCGTACCAAGAGAATCGCTGGTTCTGTTACCATCAGTACTGTACAACCTAAATTTCTGTTATCTGTGACCCTGATCTGCTCATTATCGTCATTTTCTGTCATGGCATTTGTGGATTCAGGCGCCGCTCTAAATTTAATGGACTTAGAATTTGCCAGACGTTGTGGTTTCCCCTTGCAGCCTTTGCAGAGTCCTATTCCTTTGAGGGGCATTGATGCTACACCGTTGGCTAAAAATAAACCTCAGTTTTGGACACAGCTGACCATGTGCATGGCGCCAGCCCATCAGGAAGATTGTCGTTTTCTGGTGTTGCATAATTTGCATGATGCTATTGTGCTGGGTTTCCCATGGTTACAGGTGCATAATCCGGTATTAGATTGGAAATCTATGTCTGTGACTAGTTGGGGTTGTCAGGGGGTTCATGGTGACGTTCCTGTGATGTCAATTGCCTCCTCCCCCTCTTCTGAAATTCCTGAGTTTTTGTCATATTTCCAGGATGTATTCAATGAGCCCAAGTCCAGTTCCCTTCCACCGCATAGGGACTGTGATTGTGCTATTGACTTGATTCCAGGCTGTAAGTTCCCTAAAGGCCGACTTTTCAACCTGTCTGTGCCAGAACATACCGCCATGCGGAGCTATGTGAAGGAGTCCTTGGAGAAGGGGCATATTCGGCCATCTTCTTCACCATTGGGAGCAGGTTTTTTCTTTGTTGCCAAAAAAGATGGCTCCTTGAGACCCTGTATTGATTATCGCCTCTTGAATAAGATCACAGTCAAATTCCAATACCCTTTGCCTTTGCTTTCTGATCTGTTTGCTAGGATTAAGGGGGCTAGTTGGTTTACTAAGATTGACCTTCGAGGGGCATATAATCTGGTTCGTATTAAGCAGTGGGACGAATGGAAAACTGCGTTTAATACGCCCGAAGGCCATTTTGAATACCTTGTGATGCCATTCTGACTCTCTAATGCTCCATCTGTGTTTCAGTCCTTCATGCATGATATATTTCGGAATTATCTTGATAAATTCATGATTGTATATTTGGATGATATTTTGATTTTTTCAGATGATTGGGAGTCTCATGTGAAACAAGTCAGGATGGTATTTCAGATCCTTCGTGATAATGCCTTGTTTGTGAAGGGGTCTAAGTGCCTCTTTGGAGTACAGAAGATTTCTTTTTTGGGCTTCATTTTTTCTCCCTCATCTATAGAAATGGATCCAGTTAAGGTTCAGGCCATTCATGATTGGATCCAGCCCACATCCGTGAAGAGCCTTCAGAAATTTTTGGGCTTTGCTAATTTTTATCGCCGTTTCATTGCCAACTTCTCCAGTGTGGTTAAACCCCTGACCGATTTGACGAAGAAAGGCGCTGATGTTACGAATTGGTCCTCTGCGGCTGTTTCTGCCTTTCAGGAGCTTAAACGCCGATTTACTTCTGCTCCTGTGTTGCGTCAGCCGGATGTTTTTTACCCGTTTTGATTTTGTGGTCTCGTGTCTTCCGGGTTCTAAGAATGTTAAGGCTGATGCCCTCTCTAGGAGCTTTTTGCCTGATTCTCCTGGGGTCCTTGAGCCGGTCGGTATTCTGAAGGAAGGGGTGATTCTTTCTGCCATCTCCCCTGATTTACGACGGGTTCTTCAGAAATTTCAGGCTGATAAACCTGACCGCTGTCCAGTGGGGAAATTGTTTGTTCCTGACAGATGGACTAGTAAAGTGATTTCGGAGGTCCATTGTTCTGTGTTGGCCGGTCATCCTGGGATTTTTGGTACCAGAGATTTGGTTGGTAGGTCCTTTTGGTGGCCTTCTTTGTCACGGGATGTGCGTTCTTTTGTGCAGTCCTGTGGGACTTGTGCGCGGGCCAAGCCTTGCTGTTCCCGCGCTAGTGGGTTGCTTTTGCCTTTGCCGGTCCCTGAGAGGCCTTGGACGCATATTTCTATGGATTTTATTTCGGATCTTCCGGTTTCCCAGAGGATGTCAGTTATCTGTGTGGTTTGTGACCGGTTTTCTAAGATGGTTCATTTGGTACCTTTGCCTAAGTTGCCTTCCTCTTCTGATTTGGTTCCGTTGTTTTTTCAGCATGTGGTTCGTTTGCATGGCATTCCGGAGAACATTGTGTCCGATAGAGGTTCCCAGTTTGTTTCTAGGTTTTGGCGGGCCTTTTGTGCTAGGCTGGGCATTGATTTGTCTTTTTCTTCCGCATTTCATCCTCAGACAAATGGCCAAACCGAGCGAACTAATCAGACTTTGGAAACTTATTTGAGTTATTTGAGATGCTTTGTGTCTGCTGATCAGGATGATTGGGTGGCTTTCTTGCCATTGGCCGAGTTTGCCCTTAATAATCGGGCTAGTTCTGCTACCTTGGTTTCACCCTTCTTTTGTAACTCTGGTTTTCATCCTCGTTTTTCTTCAGGGCAGGTTGAGCCTTCTGATTGTCCTGGGGTGGACTCTGTGGTTGACAGGTTGCAGCAAATTTGTGCTCATGTTGTTGACAATTTGGTGTTGTCTCAGGAAGGGGCTCAGCGTTTTGGTGACCGTCGTCGCTGTGTTGGTTCCCGCCTTCGGGTTGGGGATTTGGTCTGGTTGTCTTCCCATCATGTCCCTATGAAGGTTTCTTCCCCTAAGTTTAAGCCTCGGTTTATTGGCCCTTATAGGATTTCTGAGATTATCAATCCAGTGTCTTTTCGTTTGGCCCTTCCAGCCTCTTTTTCCATCCATAATGTTTTTCATAGATCTTTGTTGCGGAAATATGTGGTGCCCGTTGTTCCCTCTGTTGATCCTCCTGCCCCGGTGTTGATTGATGGGGAGTTGGAGTATGTGGTTGAGAAGATTTTGGATTCTCGTTTTTCGAGGCGGAGGCTTCAGTATCTTGTCAAATGGAAGGGTTATGGCCAGGAGGATAATTCTTGGGTGGTTGCCTCCGATGTTCATGCTGATGATTTGGTTCGTGCCTTTCATTTGGCTCGTCCGGATCGGCCTGGGGGCTCTGGTGAGGGTTCGGTGACCCCTCCTCAAGGGGGAAGTACTGTTGTGAATTCTGCTCTTGGGCTCCCTCCGGTGGTTGTAAGTGGTAGCGCTGCTGTCTCTGAATCACAGCATTTATCAGGTGTTTTCACTTTTTGCAATTTGGACAGGGCTATTTAGTCTTGCTTCACCCTTTAGTCAGTGCCAGTTGTCCATTGTTCCTGGAGAATTCACATCCCTGCCTGGTCTCTTCTGCTTTGCAGTTCTTTTCATCAAAGATAAGTTCTAGCCTTGATTTTGCTGTCCACATGCTGTGGTCTTATTGTTCAGTTATTTTCCATGTTTTGTCTTGTCCAGCTTGGTCTGTATAAGGATTTGTTTAGCCAAGCTGGTATCTCTGGAGATGCAGATATACCCTCCATGTCTTTAGTTAGCTGTGGAGTTTTTGAATTTTCTGTGGTGGATATTTTCTAGTGTTTTAATACTGACCGCATAGTACTCTGTCCTGTCCTTTCTATTTAGCTAGAAGTGGCCTCCTTTGCTAAATTCTCATTTCAGTCTGTGTATGTTTTTTCCCTCTCCTCTCACAGTCAATATTTGTGGGGGGCTGCCTGTTCTTTGGGGATTTTCTCTGAGGCAAGATAGTTTTCCCTTTTCTATCTTTAGGGGTAATTAGTCCTCCGGCTGTGTCGAGATGTCTAGGGAGCGCTAGGTACATTCCACGGCTACTTCTAGTTGCGGTGTTAGGTTCAGGGTCTGCGGTCAGTACAGGTACCACCTTCTCCAGAGTACGTCCCATGCTGCTCTTAGGCCACCAGATCATAACATATAACATGTAATAGCTCTGTTCCTCTTGCTCTGTAAAACGCACCCCTGAAGCCATACATTACCTGTAATGGGTGTCCAATTGGTCTGTATAAATGTTTGGTGGTGACAGCTAGTTCTTTTTGTTATTGTAGAGTTGGCAGTGATCATATCTGGGTATATACAAGTGCTTCTCACAAAATTAGAATATCATCAAAAAGTTAATTTATTTCAATTCTTCAATACAAAAGTGAAACTCATATATTATATAGAGTCATTACACACAGAGTGATCTATTTCAAGTTTTTATTTCTGTTAATGTTGATGATTATGGCTTACAGCCAAAGAAAACTCAAAAGTCATTATCTCAGTAAATTAGAATACTTTATAACACTAGCTTGAAAAATGATTTTAACCCCTTAATCCCATATGACATACTATCCCGTCGAGGTGGGGTGGGCCTTAATTCCCACCGACGGGATAGTACGTCATATGCGATCCCCGTGAGCGCGGCCGATCACGGCCTGGTGTCAGCTGACTATCGCAGCTGACATCCGGCACTATGTGCCAGGAGTGGTCACGGACCGCCCCTGGCACATTAACCCCCGGCACACTGCGATCAAACATGATCGCAGTGTTTCGGCGGTATAGGGAAGCATCGCGCAGGGAGGGGGCTCCCTGCGTGCTTCCCTGAGACCCCCGGAGCAACACGATGTGATTGCGTTGCTCCAAGCATCTCTTACCTCCTTCTCCTTGCAGGCCCTGGATCCAAGATGGCCGTGGGGCTGCATCCGGGTCCTGCAGGGAGTGGCTTACCAAGCGCCTGCTCAGAGCAGGCGCTGGTAAGCCTGCAGCTCTGTAAGTCAGATCGCTGATCTGACAGAGTGCTGTGCAAACTGTCAGATCAGCGATCTGTGATGTCCCCCCCTGGGACAAAGTAAAAAAGTTTTTAAAAAAATGTCCGCATGTGTGAAAAAAAAAAAAAAAATTCCTAAATAAAGAAAAAAAATATATATTATTCCCATAAATACATTTCTTTATCTAAATTAAAAAAAACCAATAAAAGTACACATATTTAGTATCGCCGCGTCCGTAACGTCCCAACCTATAAAACTATCCCACTAGTTAACCCCTTCAGTGAACGCCGTAAAAAAATTAAAAAAAAAACAAGGCAGAAAACAACGCTTTATTATCATACCGCCGAACAAAAAGTGGAATAACACGCGATCAAAAAGATAGATATAAATACCCATGGTACCGCTGAAAACGTCATCTTGTCCCGCAAAAAACGAGCCGCCAAACAGCATCATCAGCAAAAAATAAAAAAGTTATAGTTTTCAGAATAAAGTGATGCCAAAACAATTATTTTTTCTATAAAATAGTTTTTATCGTACAAAAGCGCCAAAACATAAAAAAATGATATAAATGAGGTATCGCTGTAATCGTACTGACCCGAAGAATAAAACTGCTTTATCAATTTTAGCAAACGTGGAACGGTATATACGCCCCCCCAAAAGAAATTCATGAATAGCTGGTTTTTGGTCAAAAAATGTCACGTGCCCGAAAATGTTACCAATAAAAACGTCAACTCGTCCCGCAAAAAACAAGACCTCACATGACTCTGTGGACCCAAATATGGAAAAATTATAGGTCTCAAAATGTGGAGACGCAAAAACTTTTTTGCTATAAAAAGCGTCTTTTAGTGTGTGACAGCTGCCAACCATAAAAATCCGCTATAAAAAACACTATAAAAGTAAATCAAACCCCCCTTCATCACCCCCTTAGTTATGGAAAAATAATAAAACTAAAAAATGTATTTATTTCCATTTTCCCATTAGGATTAGGGCTAGGGTTAGGGCTAGGGTTATGGCTAGGGCTAGGGTTAGGGTTAGGGCTAGGGTTAGGGTTAGGGCTAGAGTTAGGGCTAGGGTTAGGGCTAGGGTTAGGGTTAGGGTTGTGTATGCTGTAAGAATCAGACTGCACTCAGATGTCATCCGAGTGCAGTCCTATTGTGAGTGTGACGATTCAAAGAGGGAAAACGGAAAGTGGACCCTCTAGACCGCGACGACAAACCCCTCACGGACGAGCTGACCAGATAGACCTCCCCCTATACAGGGAGAGTTAGGGGCAGGCCCGTGAGGGACTATCGCCACGGAAGCTGGAGGACAAGGATGGGAGAAAGCCAAGAAGAGGCAGAGATAGCAGGACCACAGGATAGGTGAGTACTGCAGAGACATAGGACTGGTGGGTAAACTGCAGCAGTGCAGGGAAAGACAGGATAAACCCAAGGTCAGACGGAAAACGAACTTCACAGAGACTAAGAGCGGCCAGGAACACCTGAAGGGACAAATGATAACCAGGCACAGAGGGACGGCAGGAAGCAGTTTAAATACCTAAAGGCAGGGTAGCACTTCCGGGTAACAGACCTCCAGAACCATAGAGAGGACAATAAGGAGGACCGACTTCCAGGTACTAGTCCTCCAGGACCATAGAGGAGACGAAGAGGAGCGCCGACAGAAGATCAGAAGTGCGCACGCGCAGCACTGAAGCTGGTATGCGCGTGCGCACGAGAAGCAGAGGCCGGGAGCGAGCGAGGAGGCGGCAGCAGCGGTATGATAGTTTGGAGCTAAAGTAAATGATCTCATACACTTTATTGAGTTAATAGCAATCTGTCTGTACTGCTACATACTTAGGCAGTTAACTGGTTCATGCAGCTTTACTTGAACACCCGAGCCTTACACTATGGCTGGCCCAAATAACTAAAGCAATTGTTACCATCCACCTCTCGTGTCTCCCCTTTTCCTCATAGTTTGTAAGCTTGCGAGCAGGGCCCTCATTCCTCCTGGTATCTGTTTTGAACTGTGATTTCTGTTATGCTGTTATGTCTATTGTCTGTACAAGTCCCCTCTATAATTTGTAAAGCACTGCGGAATATGTTGGCGCTATATAAATAAAAAATTATTATTATTATTATTATAAGTTAGGGTTAGGGTTGGGGCTAAAGTTAGGGTCAGGGCTAAAGTTAGGGTTACGGCTAAAGTTAGGGTTAGGGTTGGGGCTAAAGTTAGGGTTACGGTTGGGGATAAAGTTAAGGTTGGGGCTAAAGTTAGGGTTAGGGTTTGGATTACATTTACGGTTGGGATTAGGGTTGGGATTAGAGTTAGGGGTGTGTCAGGGTTAGGGGTATCGTTAGGGTTACCATTGGGATTAGGGTTAGGAGTGTGTTTGGATTAGGGTTTCAGTTAGAATTGGGGAGTTTCCACAGTTTAGGCACATCAGGGGCTCTCCAAGCGCGACATGGTGTCCGATCTCAATTCCAGCCAATTCTGCGTTGAAAAAGTAAAACAGTGATCCTTCCCTTCCCAGCTCTCCCGTGCGCCCAAACAGGGGTTTACCCCAACATATGGGGTATCAGCGTACTCAGGACAAATTGGACAACAACTTTTGAGGTCCAATTCCTCTTGTTACCCTTGGGAAAATAAAAATTTTGGGGGCTAAAAATCATTTTTGTGGGAAAAAAAAAGAATTTTTATTTTCACGGCTCTGCGTTGTAAACTGTAGTGAAACACTTGGGGGTTCAAAGTTCTCACAACACATCTAGATAAGTTCCTTGGGAGGTCTAGTTTCCAATATATGGTCAGTTGTGGGGGGTTTCTACTGTTTGGGTACATCAGGGGCTCTGCAAATGCAACGTGACGCCTGCAGACCAATCCATCTAAGTCTGCATTCCAAATGGCGCTCCTTCCCTTCCGAGCTCTGCCATGCACCCAAATAGTGGTTCCCCCAACATATGGGGTATCAGCGTACTCAGGACAAATTGGACAACAACTTTTAGGGTCCAATTTCTCCTGTTACCCTTGGAAAAATACAAAACTGGGGGCCAAAAAATAATTTTTGTGGAAAAAATTATTTTTTATTTTCACGGCTCTGCGTTATAAACTGTAGTGAAACACTTGGGGGTTCAAAGTTCTCACAGCACATCTAGATAAGTTCCTTGGGAGGTCTAGTTTCCAATACGGGGTCACTTGTGGGGGGTTTCTACTGTTTGGGTACATCAGGGACTCTGCAAATGCAACGTGACGCCTGCAGACCAATCCATCTAAGTCTGCATTCCAAATGGCGCTCCTTCCCTTCCGAGCTCTGTCATGCACCCAAACGGTGGTTCCCCCCACATATGGGGTATCAGCGTACTCAGGACAAATTGGACAGCAACTTTTGGGGTCCAATTTCTTCTCTTACCCTTGGGAAAATAAAAAATTGGGGGCGAAAAGATCACTTTTGTGAAAAAATATGATTTTTTATTTTTACGGCTCTGCATTATAAACTTATGGGAAGCACTTGTTGGATCAAACTGCTCACCACACATCTAGATAAGTTCCTTAAGGGGTCTGCTTTCCAAAATGGTGTCTCTTGTGGGGGTTTAAATGTTTAGGCACATCAGGGGCTCTCCAAACGCAACATGGTGTCCCATCTCAATTCCAGTCAATTTTGCATTGAAAAGTCAAATGGCGCTCCTTACCTTCCGAGCTCTGCCATGCGCCCAAACAGTGGTTTACCCCCACATATGGGGTATCAGCGTACTCAGGACAAATTGTACAACAAATTTTGGGGTCCATTTTCTCCTGTTACCCTTGGTAAAATAAAACAAATTGGAGCTGAAATAAATTTTGTGTGAAACAAAGTTAAATGTTCATTTTTATTTAAACATTCCAAAAATTCCTGTGAAACACCTGTAGGGTTAATAAACTTCTTGAATGTGGTTTTGAGCACCTTGAGGGGTGCAGTTTTTAGAATGGTGTCACACTTGGGTATTTTCTATCATATAGACCCCTCAAAATGACTTCAAATGAGATGTGGTCCCTAAAAAAAATGGTGTAAAAATGAGAAATTGCTGGTCAACTTTTAACCCTTATAACTCCCTAACAAAAAAAAATGTTGGTTCCAAAATTGTGCTGATATAAAGTAGACATGTGAGAAATGTTACTTATTAAGTATTTTGCGTGACATATCTCTGTGATTTAAGGGCATAAAAATTCAAATTTCCATTTTTTTCACAAATAAACGCAAGTTATATTGAAGAAATTTTACCACTATCATGAAGTACAATATCTCACGAGAAAACAATGTCGGAATCGCCAAGATCCGTTGAAGCGTTCCAGAGTTATAACCTCATAAAGGGACAGTGGTCAGAATTGTAAAAATCGGCCCGGTCATTAATGTGCAAACCACCCTCGGGGCTTAAGGGGTTAAAATCCGAAATGTTGGCCTACTGAAATGTATGTTCAGTCAGCCCTCACATGACTCTGTGGGCCAAAATATGGAAAAATTATAGCTCTCAAAATATGACGATGCAAAAACTTCGTGTGAGACAGAAGCCAAACATAAAAAAAGGATATAAATCTGGTATCCCTGTAATCACACCAACCTGAAGAGAAGTCGCCTAATCACTTATACTGCATGAGGAACGGCTTAAAAATAAATAAAACCAATTCTTCCAATTCAACCAATTTTTTCTTTCTGCCTCCCAAACATCGCAGTAAGGCTCGGCGTACATTTATCCTGCGCTCTACACTGAGAGCTTATACCGGGGTTACCGTGTAAATCTCCAAACTACGTGATTCAGACAGAACCACCAGCGGAAGATTCCTTATAATGAGACAGATGGAGGCACTGTGAACACCATAGGACCTGTGATCTGGCGGTGTCCGTCTTTTTTAAGCGTCCACCATAGTTTTGTGCACCTCTGCAAAGAAGGACAACGCTGAACAAAGGCCAGACGGAGTCCAGAGTAACTATATAATAATATAATATAGCGAATGGATCCATCGGGGGTTTCATCTGTTACATAGCTCAGAGATTTAGATGGAAACCCCAAAGTATGTGCTCAGTGTAGAACGCCGGATAAATGTGATCCCAAACGTTATGAAAAATGTTCTCAATAAAAGCTTCAATTCAATCCACAAAAAAAGCAAGTCCTCACTCAGGTCTGTCATCTATTAACAGAAATATAGGGGGCTTCCACGTTACTGGTAGCACAAAGGCTCTGGAAAAGCTCAATGCTCAATGGAAATGGCTCATTGCCTCCAAAAAGAAATTCAGCAAATTCTGCGCTCCCAAATCTAAATGCCTCCCTCCCTTTTGAGCCCCAGTGTGCATAAACCACCTTAGGCGTTCACATTTGGCAGGGGTATCATTTTCAAAAATGGGGTCACTTGGGCGGGGATTCTGCTTTCTAGCTCTTAGGGGGTTCTGTATATGGAGTCCACAAACTATTCTAGGAAAATCTGCGCCTCAGGAGGCAAATAGCGCTCCATCCCTACCGAGACTCTATGGCTAAGCAGTATTGTACAGCCACATATGATGTATTTCTATATTCAGCAGAAATTGTGGGGTTAATTCTGGTGCCAATTTTACCCACTTTGTGTGTGAAAATGTTAATTCTGGGGCTAAAACAAAATTTTGGTGTTGAAAATGTAATTATTTTCTCTTCACTGCTCAATGGTATAAAATTCTGTGACACAACCTTGGTATCAATATGATCATTACACCCCTAGATTAATTCATTGAGAGGTGTAGTATGTAAAATGGGGTCACTTATGGGGTGTTCTACTGTTCTGTCACCTCAGGGGTTCTCCCAGTGGGTCATGGCACCCTCAAATCATACTAGTAAAATCTGCACTACAATATGGCGCTCCTTCCCTTTTGAGCTTTGCACTATGCCTGGGGTCCATTTTCTTCTGTTACTCTTGAGAAAATAAAACATTTGGGGCTATAAGAAAAATTTTGCTGGAAACGTGTTTTTTTTTGTATTTTCTTAGCTCTGTTATAAACTTCTATAAAGCACCTGTAGCGCCCCCACTGCCGCAGGGCCGAGGGGTACCCGGTACCGGGCCTCTGAGTCACTGCTCTGGGGTTGTCACGGTGGCTAGGCCCCGGTCCGTGACCCTGCCGTGGGGCGCACAGTGAATAGGTAGGTAGATGTAGATGGTGGTGACGGTAATGGTGCAGTTGTGGGGTGCAGGTCGCGGTAAATAACGAGGACACGAGGTTGCAGTCTCTTTACCTCTTTACTGAAGATCTCTGGGTCCTCAGTCCGGAATACGGTTCACCAGGCTGCGCAAGTCCGGCCGGTCCAATGGCACCTCCAGAGTTCTCTTTACAGGTGGAAATCTGCGCCTTCCCCCTAGCGCTAGGTGTTGTGGTCCTCCCCTGCTGTGCTTATGGAAAGTACCCCACAACTGTTGTGTCTGTTTCTTAAGTTCCCTCACAACTCGATTAGATGATGTTCTGCTAATCCTCCGTCCCTCCCTGATGTTCTGGTTGGGACGGCACCCGTTTGACGGGTAGGCTCGGAGCTCTTCCGGGACCCTAGAGTCGCCCCTCTCCACAAGTTGCCCCCCAAGACTGCATAGGTGATTTGAGTTAGACAGCCCGCCTTAGACTGACTGTCCTGCCGCTGTTTAGAGTATTGCTTGAAGCTGGATATTATAATACTCCCTCGGCGTTCCGGCCACCGGTTATGCGCCTCAGTAGGATGTTGCTTAGGTCTTACAGCAGGACTCCTACTGGTATTCTCCTATTGCTATGATCTCGTTTCTCACTCAGCACAATCTATCTCGCTTCTGATCCTTTCTTGGGCACCGCCGCTATCCTGAGCAGGCACGGTCCCGTTACGTCCGTTCAAGTTGCCAAGCCTCTGTCAGGATCCCACCCCTGACAGAGACCCTACTGTATCTTCCCCCACAACACCCTCTGCCACAAGGTGTTGCCTGGTTCCAACCCAGTCAGCTTCTCTCCTAACTTCCTGCCTGACCCCCAGTTTACCCACTATGGTGGGGAGTGGCCTAGTGAATAGAACCCTTAGCTCCCCCCGGAGGCCCGGCTGTGAAATGTATTGGTGTCTGTGATACCTGGTCAGATGAACTCCTTCAGTGCCATCAGACATACCATAGCTCCCCTTAGTGGCGGAGCCACAGTACTGCAACGACCAGGACTCTGGGGCGCTGCACTCCCCCCTGGTTAAACACAGTACTCCGGGACTGGGAAGAAAACAACAATACAGGTTAGCAAAAAGACATACAATTTTGTTGAGTGCAATAACAATAAGCATACTTGAACAGAGCTTCCCTTTATGGGAGGTGAGGACGCTTGAACGTTACAAACATGGTTAACATTATAAATTACAGGTCATAAATAACTCCTGTTACCCAACTGGGTATTCTACTTAGTGCAAAAATTGCTGAACAATAATTTAACATTGCCTTTAAGGATGTACACTCTAAATCCTTTAAAGACCTTCCTATAATCACATCATAAGGCAATTTTAACTTTCACATTCTCCTTCTTTAATCTGCAGGACCGCCTGTCCTATCGGCACCAGACCTACTGCCTCTCCTTTCTTACAGGACCACTCCTTTCAGCCCGAGCCTTCTGTCTCTCAACTACTATACACAGTATAGAACATAACATTACTTTCAATTTAAGAGCACTGAGCCATCTCTATATGGCTCCTATGAGGACTCAGGGTTTACCTTCTATCCTCATTATCTATCAACATTATTAAACATTTTCTATAGAACATCAACCTTCTCATTATTTTTCTCACTAACATGCACGCTGGACACTTCGTCTACCCCTACGGGCCCACTGCGTCCTTCTTCTAGCTTTCTCTTTCTTTCAGGGAACATTATCAGCATTCTTTTACAATTAACTAGTTGGTCATATTAACTATTACATATCAACATTATCACTTTCTTTCTTATCAAGACATTATTGCTATCTACCCTAAAGCAATACCATTCTTTAAGTACAACAAGTGCACATCCCCTTTAAGAAGGGATCAAGTCTCTATGATGTAGCATGTCTTCCCAAGCTACCAGTCCTTACTCAGCAAAGGTTCCAGTGTGGTATCTTCACAAAGAGTCCTTTTTGAAGTAAAACCAGTAGGGAGCGCCTTTAATAAGGTGCAAACTATTTACAAAAAGTTTGTATCATGCACTGTTCATGATTGCGGCAGTTCTAGAAACTTTGTGCAAAACTCAGAAAAAATAAACAAAACAACAATAGGGATCCCGGGTCAACAAAGGGATCCCTTTAAAAAGTTAACCCTGAACGGGTTTAGCAACACACAAACGGTTAAGAACTATGTACATATACCAAGCATTCATGCTCACTCATTTTTCGGTAGAGCAGGTGGTTTCCTCCCGGGCCTCACCAGACCAACGGGTCGCGCTGGTGATCCAGGAAGTGGTTCTGGTCCCAGCAACGACAGGATCCCTCGCCGCGATGCTCTTTTCGCCGAGGATCCTGCACGCCCCCAGGGTACATGGTGGGTCCGGGTTCTCCGCTGCTCCGCTGGGTCAGGTTCCATTGCCTTTTCGGCAGGAGGCTCATCTTCAGATGTTGCAGCGGCGGCCTGGAGCGCGACGCACCGCTGGACGCCCCGCGCCATCCAGCCAGCCTCGCCGGTTGCCCCCCTCCACCTAGTATAAGTGACAGCATCACCGGGCTCCAGGTCGCGAGCAAACCTTCTCCCGCAGGGCTCGACCTCCTCCCGGTCCACGTGGACTTGTAGCGGCTTCCCGATCTCCTGTATAACCCCTCTTCCATGTCGGGGGTTGAAGGAGACCACTACACCCCAGTGTGACGACGGGGTTTCTCCCACACTGGTCAAATCAATCTGAGCTGCAGGCTGGGGCCGGCTCCGCCACGCCGTCATCAGGTGCCGCAGGTGCTCGGCCTCCGGCAAGATCCTCATACCCTGTGTTGGCAGCGTACCTTCCGCCGCGGCCGGGTTGGGAAGAGCAGGGGACACCGGAGATAGACAGATCTCCGTGGGCTGGCCTAGCCGAGCAAGCACGCGGGCATCAGCCTCCAAGCGGCGTGCTATTTGGCGAGCCTCGGCTGCAGCTACACACTCCTCAGACGGTGGCAAGGGGGGTCGGCCCATCGGTAGCTCCGTGAGGGTCAGTCCCTGCAACGTTGACGCATCTGGGGCTGTGTCGGGTGGTGCAGCCTCAGGCTGGATCGGGTCAGTCCCACGCGGTGTTCTCGGTGTCGCCATCTTTTCTCCTTCTCCAGTGTCTTCTTCCCGCGGTCTTTTTCATGGGCGGCCCCGTCTCCATGGTCTCCACCCTCCAAACAGGATCAGGAGGCGGACCTCGGCTGTTGACGGACACGTCCTCAGGACACAGAAATATTTAGACTGGGCGGCCATTGTTGTTCGCGCTCTCCAGCTTACCTACGCCCACTCCACGCCCCTCTTCTCTTCCTGCGCTCTCCTCAGTGCTGCAATGGCGGCGGATTTTGGCGGCAAGTGGCGCAGCACACAGTCTTTGCAATAAAGTACAGTCCAAGCACAGTAAATCACAGTTCCAAGGCACACATGACCTGATTCTTCAGGCTTAAGTAGATCCTGTTTGTGACGCCAAGTTGTAGCGCCCCCACTGCCGCAGGGCCGAGGGGTACCCGGTACCGGGCCTCTGAGTCACTGCTCTGGGGTTGTCACGGTGCCTAGGCCCTGGTCCGTGACCCTGCCGTGGGGCGCACAGTGAATAGGTAGGTAGATGTAGATGGTGGTGACAGTAATGGTGCAGTTGTGGGGTGCAGGTCGCGGTAAATAACGAGGACACCAGATTGCAGTCTCTTTACCTCTTTACTGAAGATCTCTGGGTCCTCAGTCCGGAATACGGTTCACCAGGCTGCGCAAGTCCGGCCGGTCCAATGGCACCTCCAGAGTTCTCTTTACAGGTGGAAATCTGCGCCTTCCCCCTAGCGCTAGGTGTTGTGGTCCTCCCCTGCTGTGCTTACGGAAAGTACCCCACAACTGTTGTGTCTGTTTCTTAAGTTCCCTCACAACTCGATTAGATGATGTTCTGCTAATCCTCCGTCCCTCCCTGATGTTCTGGTTGGGACGGCACCCGTTTGACGGGTAGGCTCGGAGCTCTTCCGGGACCCTAGAGTCGCCCCTCTCCACAAGTTGCCCCCCAAGACTGCATAGGTGATTTGAGTTAGACAGCCCGCCTTAGACTGACTGTCCTGCCGCTGTTTAGAGTATTGCTTGAAGCTGGATATTATAATACTCCCTCGGCGTTCCGGCCACCGGTTATGCGCCTCAGTAGGATGTTGCTTCGGTCTTACAGCACGACTCCTACTGGTATTCTCCTATTGCTATGATCTCGTTTCTCACTCAGCACAATCTATCTCGCTTCTGATCCTTTCTTGGGCACCGCCGCTATCCTGAGCAGGCACGGTCCCGTTACGTTCGTTCAAGTTGCCAAGCCTCTGTCAGGATCCCACCCCTGACAGAGACCCTACTGTATCTTCCCCCACAACACCCTCTGCCACAAGGTGTTGCCTGGTTCCAACCCAGTCAGCTTCTCTCCTAACTTCCTGCCTGACCCCCAGTTTACCCACTATGGTGGGGAGTGGCCTAGTGAATAGAACCCTTAGCTCCCCCCGGAGGCCCGGCTGTGAAATGTATTGGTGTCTGTGATACCTGGTCAGATGAACTCCTTCAGTGCCATCAGACGTACCATAGCTCCCCTTAGTGGCGGAGCCACAGTACTGCAACGACCAGGACTCTGGGGCGCTGCACTCCTGGTGGTTCAAAATGCTCACCACTAGTGATGAGCGAGTATACTCATTGTTTGGGTTTTCCCGAGCACGCTCGGGTGGTCTCCGAGTATTTGTTAGTGCTCGGAGATTTAGTTTTTATCGCGGCAGCTGGATGATTTACAGCTACTAGCCTGCTTGATTACATGTGGGGATTCCCTAGCAACCAGGCAACCCCCACATGTACTCAGCCTGGCTAGTAGCTGTAAATCATTCAGCTGAGGTGATGAAAACTAAATCTCCGAGCAGTCGTAAATACTTGGAGGTCACCCGAGCGTGCTCTGGAAAACCCAAGCAACGAGTACACTCACTCATCACTACTCAACACACATCTAGATAAGTTCCTTGAGGGGTCTAGTTGCCAAAATGGTATCACTTGTGGAGGGATTCCACTGTTTAGGCATATCAGGGGCTCTCTAAACACGACATGACATCCGCTCTCGATTCCAGCCAATTTTGTGTTCAAAAAGTCATACCTTCCCTTCTGGGTCTTGCCGTGCGTCCAAACAGTGGTCATCCTCCACACATAAGGTGTCTAGTTTCCAAAATGGGGTCAGTTATGGGGGGTTTCCACTGTTTAGGCACATCAGGGGCTCTCCAAAAGCAACATGGTGTCCGATCTCATTTCCAGCCAATTTTGCGCTCAAAACATCAAACGGTGCTCCTTCCCTTCCGAGCCCCGTTGTGCGCCCAAACAGTGGTCTTCCTCCACACATGGGGTATCAGCGTACTCAGGAGAAATTGCATAACAATTTTTGGGATCTATTTTCTCCTGCTACCCTTATTAAAATAAAAACTTTGGTCCTAAAAAATGATTTTGTGTGGAAAAAAATGTGATTTTTAATTTTCACGGCTCTACGTTATAAACTTATGTGAAGCACCTGGGGGTTCAAGGCACTCACCAAACATCTAGATAGTCCCGTGAGGGGTCTAGTTTCCAAAATGCGGTCACTTGGGGGTTTCCATTGGTTAGGCACATCAGGGGCTTTCCAAACGCGACATGGTATCTGCTCTCGATTCCAGCCAATTTTATGTTCAAAACCTCAAACGGTGCTCCTTCCCTTCCGAGTTCTGCCGTGAGTCTAAAGAGTGGTCTTCCTCCACACATGGGGCATCGGTGTAATCAGGAGAAATTGCACAACAAATATTGTGGTTCATTTTCTCCTGATACCGTTGAGAATATAAAAACAATTGTGTCCGAAGTAAACATTTTGGGAAAAAAGTTAAATGTTCATTTTTTCCTTCCAAAGTGTTTCAATTCTTGTGAAAAACCTGAAGGGTTAATAAACTTATTGAATGTGGTTTTGAACACCTTAAGGGGTGCAGTTTTTAGAATGGTGTCACTTTGGGGTATTTTCTGTAATATATGCCCCCAAAGTCACTTCAAGTGTGAGGTCGTCCCTAAAAAAAAAAGGTTTTGTAAATTTTGTTGGAAAAATGAGAAATTGCTGGTCAACTTTTAACCCTTATAATTTTTTTTTTGTTAGGAAGTTACGATTCAAAAATTGTGCTGATGTAAAGTAGGCATGTGGGAAATGTTATTTATTAACTATTTTGCGCGACAAAACTCTCTAATTAGGGGCATAAAAATTATAAGTTTGAAAATTGAGAAATTTTCAAGATTTCTGCCAAATTTAATTTTTTTTCACAAATAAACACAAGAAATTTAGAATAAATTTTACCACTGTCATAAAGTACAATATGTCACGATAAAACAATTCATTCAGAGTTATAACCACATAAAGTGACAGTAGTCAGATTTTAAAATGAAGGCCTCTCATTAACCTACAAAGTGGCTTGGTCCTTAAGGGGTTGTCCCCATTTATTTTATTTTCACAAGGGTAACAGATACCCAAAATGTGAAGGAAAATTACTGTTTGGGCGCACGGCAGGGTTTGAAAGGAAAGGAGCGCCATTTGACTTTTTGAATGTAAAATTTGCTGGAATCTTAAGCAGATGCCATGTCATGTTTGGCGATGTGTTGATGATTTTCACAGGGGTAATAGGATGAAGTGACATTTTAGAACGCAGATTTTGATAGAATGTTCTGCTGGTGTCATGTTGCATTTGGAAAGCCCCTGATGTGCCTAAAGAGTGGAAACCTTCCAAAAGTAAACTCAGTTTGGAAAATAGACCCTTCAAGGAATTTATCTAGATGTGTGGTGAGCACGTTGACCCCCCAGGTGCTTCACAGAAGTTTATAACATTAAGCCATGAAAATAAAAAAGTAACAGGAGAAAATGGATCCCAAAACTTGTTTTTCCTGAGTACACCAATACCCCTAATATTACTACCACTTTTGAGGTGCAGTGCAAAGCTCAGAAGGGAATAAGTGCCATATTGAAGGTCAGATTTAGTTGGACAGGTTTGAGGGTGCCATGTCACATTTAGTTTGGAAAAACGAAGACTAAGGGGTGATCTTATGTTAATGTATAAATATATGAGGGGACAGTACAAAGACCTTTCTGATGATCTTTTTAATCATAGACCTGAGACAGGGACAAGGGGGCATCCTCTACGTCTGGAGGAAAGCAGGTTTAAGCATAATAACAGACGCGGATTCTTTACTGTAAGAGCAGTGAGACTATGGAACTCTCTGCCGTATGATGTTGTAATGAGTGATTCATTAATTAAATTTAAGAGGGGACTGGATACCTTTCTGGAAAAGTATAATGTTACAGGGTATATACACTAGATTCCTTGATAAGGCGTTGATCCAGGGAACTAGTCTGATTGCCGTATGTGGAGTCGGGAAGGAATTTTTTTCCCCATGGTGGAGCTTACTCTTACCACATGGGGTTTTTTTGCCTTCCCCTGGATCAACATGTTAGGGCATGTTAGGTTAGGCTATGGGTTGAACTAGATGGACTTACAGTCTTCCTTCAACCTTAATAACTATGTAACTATGTAACTATGTAACATTGGTAGTGCCCCAGAAGTGTCAAAACAACATAACCCCTCATAAGTGTTCCCATTTTACAAACTACACCTGTTAGGGTTGGCGGATTGCACTAAATAAAATATAAATGAAAGTGCAATCGCAACTGGGGGTCCACCGTGCAGAGAAATATATAACTGCTGCTAGTGTGAACAATGACTGAACTAAAGAGCAAGTGCGGCGCCCCAGAGTCCTGGTCGTTGCAGTACTGACGCTCCGCTGCTAAGGGGAGTGATGGTACGTCTGATGGCACTTAAGGAGTTCACCTGACCAGGTATCACAGTCACTCATTACACGTCACACTCTGGCCACCAGGGGGAGCAAAGGGTTCTATGTATTAGGCCACTCCTCACAATCTGGTAAAACTGGGGGTCGGACAGAAAGTTAGTCAGAAGTTGACTGGGTTGGAACCAGGCAACATCCTGTGGCAGAGGGTGTTGCGGGGAAAGATTCAGGGGGGTCCCTGTCAGGGGTGGGATCCTGACAGAGGGCTAGCGAACAGGACAGAACGTTACGGAACCACGCCTGCACTTCATCGCGGCGGTATCTTAAGAAAGGACAAGAAGCGAGGTTTACTGTGGAGAAGTGAGAAACGAGATCGCAGCAAAAAGGAGATAAAGCCAGTAGGAGTCGTGCCTTAAGATCGTGGCAACATCCTACTGAGGCGCGTAGCCGGTGGCCGGAACGCCGAGGAAGTATTGGGCTCCAAGCATTACTTCAAACAGCGGCAGGACAGTTAATTATAGGTTGGTTGTCTCACCTAAATCACCTATGCAGACATAGGGGGCAATTGTGGGAGAGGGGCGACTCTAGGGTCCCGGAAGAACACCAGGCCTACCTGTCATACGGGTGCGTCCTAGCCATATCATCTGGTGGACGGAGAAGAACATCAGAACAGATACAAGTTGTGAGAAAGAACATCAGAAACAGACACAACAGTTGTGAGGACTATCCCGTGGGGCTCAGCAGGGAGGTACTACAACACACAGGCGCTAGAAGGTAGGCACTGATTTCCACCTGCAAAGGGAACTCTGGATGTGCCTTCGGACCGGCCGGTCTCAGCCAGCCCTGTTAGCAGTGCTCCGGATTGCGGACCCTGAAGCCTTCAGTAAAGAGGTAAAGAGACTGCAACCCTGTGTCCTCGTTATTCATCGCGCCTCACACCACGCACCAGCATCACACCTTTCATTGGACGCCCCTTAGCAGGGTCACGGACCGAGCCTAGCCACCGTGACAACCCCAGGACCGAGACAGAGAGGCCCGGTACCGAGTACTCCACGGCCCTGCGTCTGGGGGTGCTCCACAAGCATTACCTTGAACACACTGAGATAACCCCACTCAGTGAGAACAGAACACTGAGTACCAAGCTCAGTTACTTCACCGAGAGGTACGGCACGAGCATGCGAAGTGCTATACCCTGTTAACGTCACAGAGATATTAGCACGTGGCTTGGACTAGCTCTGCAACTAAACGGTGCTAACCGCACACACGAAAGAAGCAGATGCACAGCCAAGAGAGAGAGCTCTTTGACGCTAGGTACAATACCCTGTCACTTACACCGAGAAGTATAGCATAAGGGTTGAGCTTGTTCTGTAAATGAACTGTGTGCGCATGAACGAAACAGATGCAAAGCCAACAGGCTAGTTACCGCAGTCCTGACACTACTGAACCTGTGCCTGACCCGCACCTGAAGCATGTAGCATGCTTGAGACTCAGGCGTTGAGCCAAGGGAACAAAACCACATAAGTGTGTAACCAGCCTGCCAACGTGTACAGTCTCAGAGCAAAGATACACACACCAAACATAAATTATACTAACGCGCCCGCATGTGCCGCTGAGAGCCTTTTAAACCCTAGGCTCCACCCCAAACACTCACGCCCAACCGGCCGTGACATCGCCCGTGGCCCAATCCGGAGCCGCCACATCACCAGAGCAGTTAACGTCTGACCACCAATGAGAAGACGCCACATCACGGACATGCTCAGTAAGGTGATCTCTGGACCTAGACTCCAGAGCCCAAGGCTGCACCTGCATATCACTGGTTACCAAAGACTTGGCCGGAGAGCCAGCAGTAACCAAACGTATACCACGAGCCTGAGCAGGACATTGGGACCAACGTCTGTGCTGAGCAGCAATCCCAGCAGCCGAACCAGAATCCCAAGACAATGCTTGGGATCTATCCCACACAGTGAGAGAATCCCGATGCCTAACACACCTCTCAATGAATTAATCTAGGGTTGCAGTGATCATATTGGCACCATAGATGTGACACAGAATTTATACCATTGGGCAGTGAAGGAAAAATAATTACATTTTTACCACCAAAAATGTTGTTTTAGCCCCAAAATTTACATTTTCATAATGGGAAATGTTTAAAAATAGCAGCAAAATTTGTCCCACAATTTCTGCTGAATTTAGAAATACCCAATATGTGACTGTGCAGTACTGCTTAGCCACATGATGTGAGGGACAGAGTGCTATTTGCCTCCTGGAGTGCAGATTTTGCTAGAATAGTTTGCGGACGTCATATACAGAGCCGCTAAATGAATCCCTCCTCAAGTGTCCCCATTTTGAAAATTATACCCCTTTAGGAGTTTATCTACAGGTGTATGGATGATTTTGACTCCATGGGTGCTTTCTAGAAACAAACAGTAGTGGATGTTGCGGAGTGAAAATTGCAAACTGTTATTGCAGTGCCCAATACATTGTAATCACGAGTACGTTGTAGTTCCCGGTACGTTGTGGTGCCGAGCTCTTGCTTCTGGAGACACACATCTGTAAATTAAGTGGGGTGTCATCACTACAGAAATGACAAACATGTGGATGCTAAATGTGATTAAGACACACTGTGGAGCTCAAAAGGGAGGGGGCATTTGGATTTGGGAGTGCAGAATTTGCTGAATTCCTTTTAAGGAACAAGGAGCCATATCGCTTTTACAGAGCCTTTACCAGTAACGTGGAAGCCCCTTATATTTCCATTGATGGATGACGGACCTGAGTGGGGACTTTTTTGTGGACTGAGTTGAAGCTTTGTTCGGTATATTTTACATAACATTTAGGATCACATTTATCCTGCACTCTACACTGAGCACTTATATCAGTGTTTACATCTAAATCTCCGAGTGACGTGATTCAGATGAATCACCCAAGGGATGCACTCACTATAATGAGGCAGACGATTTACTCTGGACTTCGTCTGGCCTTGTTTAGCGGTGTCCTTCTTTTAAGAAGTGTGCAAAACTGTGGCGGACCGTGCTTATACGCATGCCTAAAAAGATGCTCACCGCCGCATCACAGGTCATATGGCATCCACTTTGCCTCCATCTGCCTCATTATAGGGTATCTTCCACCAGGGAGGTTCCTAGGGTTGATGCCATTCCAGCTATACCAGACACATAGCGTTTTTTTCTGTTTGGCTTCTGTCACACACTGAAAAACATTTTTAAAGCGCATCCCCATATTTACATAGCTTTCATTTTTCCAGATTTCAGTTGACAGAGTCATGTGAAGGCTTGGTTTTTGTGGAACGAGTTGATGTTTTTATTGGTACCATTTTCGGTCACATAACATTTTTGGTTGCTTTCGATTCTGATTTTTGGGAGGCATAATGAACAAAAACCAGCAATTCAGGAATTTTTTTTAGGAGTGGTTTTATTCTTTATTCTTTGGGTCAAATACAGCGATACCACATTTATATCATTTTTTTTTATGTTTTGGTGCTTTTACACCATAAAAACTATTTTATAGAAAAAAGAATTATTTTTGCATCGTTTTATTCTGAGAGCTATAACTTTTTTTTTTCTGCTTATTGAGCTGTATGATGACTTGTTTTTTTGCACGACATGATGAGGTTTTCAGAGATACAAGGTTTATTTACAATCGTCTTTTTGATCACACTTTATTCCACTTTTCAGTGTGATCATGAAGCATAGTTTTTTTCCCTTGTTTTATATCTATTTTTTTACAGTGTTTACTGAAAGGGTTAACTAGTGGGACAGATTTATATGGCGGGTTGTTCCGGATGTGGTGATACTAAATATGTTTACTTTTTTTTGTTTATTTTTGTTTTTTTCATAAAGAAATACATTTTTGGGAATAATAGTTTTTCTTTTTTTTGTTCTTCATTTTGTAATTTTTAAAAAATATTTCTACAATTTTTTGTATTTTTTGTTTAACTTTTTTACATTGTCCCAACTGAAAAGGCAGATGCGAGGAAGGTAACCTACAAACTTGGATCAGTTACACCAGTTTTGTCAGAAGGAATAGGTCCAAATTCCGACCAAGTATTGTGAGAAGCTTGTGGAAGGATATCCCAAGCGTCTGACCCAAGTCATTCAGTTTAAGGGCAATGGTACCAAATACTAATGTAATGTACAGTATGTCAATTTTTGACTTTGCAGTAAGCAATAAAAATGCCTTAAACATTCTCTCTCTCATTATTCTGACATTTGGCAAATATTAATAATTATAGTAATCCTAAATGACCTACAATGGGAAAGGTTTATTCTTATTTCATGTTAGATATTGGGAAACACATGCATATGTGTCTTTCTATATCGTGTATACTGTACGTGCTCTTTGCTTAAAGTGCTAAGTGCTGATTAAATAATGGTTTGATAAGTGTATCCAATCAAATTTGATAACAATAATATGTCATGAATAGAGATGAGCGAATATGTCAATATTTGGTTAGGATTACGATCGCCGTATTTGCAAAATTCGCCGAACACCATTGGAGTTAATGGGAGTACAGTTGAGTGAATATGTTCGGAAATGATAGTCAAACATAAAATCGGCACAAATATGGTATGAATATGGCAAATTCAGATTTGGAGATCGTTTTCTGAACATAGTCGCTGATCTCTAATCATGAACATATAGATGGAACCAATAAAATAAGCATATACAGTAGCTGTGATTAACATATGTGTATATAGAATTATATAAAAAATAGTAATTATTTGCAAATGGAAATATACATAAAAGTCTTAGGCCGGCGTCACACTGGCATGCTGCGATTGTCTCGGACCGAGGAAAACTCTCGGCTCACTCGCACCCATATAAGCCTATGGGTGCGAGTGAGACAACGCACATCACTTGGATATCATCTAAGTGATGTGCATTATAAGCGGACCCCAGCAATGGAGGAGATGGAGAAATTAATTTCTCCGCCTCCTCCGCAGCTGTGCTCCGATCCTCCCTGTGCGAGAGAATTGGGGCACAGACGCATGACACTCGGCTTCTGCTCTGCTGTGAGCAGGAGCCGAGTGTCATTAGCATATCGCATCCGATGCTCTTGCAATATGCCAGTGTGACGCCAGCCTTAGTTACTTACCGGTAACAGGATTTTTCGGAGCCCATGACAGCACCATGAGAGAGGGGATCCGCTCTTCAAGGACAGGAAACCTACAGACATAAAAGTGCGGAACCTCTCTCACGCATCAGTTGGATTACAGAGCACGAGAGGACCTCCCATGGTTAATAGCAAAAAATATGCATTAGTCCGAACACCAAATAATTTCTCAAACGTGATTATGTACAAATGAAAGAAGTGCTCACCCACACGTGAAGGGAGGGAATATATGGGTGCTGTCATGGGCTCTGAAAAATCCCACTACCGGTAAGTAACTTCATTCGATCCCCATGACAGCACCACAACAGAATTACAGAGAAGTAAGAATTTAGGGAGGGACCACAGCCTGAAGCACCCTGCTTCCAAACGTGAGATTGGAAAAGGCACCCATATCAAGCCTATAATGCTTATAAAAAGTGGAAGGAGAAGATCATGTAGCTTTCTTACATATCTGCTCGATTGAAACCTCCGATCTTTCCGCCCAGGAGGCTGCCACGGCCCATGTGGAGTGAGCCCTCAGACCTTTTGGTGCTGTCTTACCACTTGACGTATAAGCTAAGGAAGAGGGAGAGCTAGGGAGCACTACCAATGGGCGAGGAGCCAATTGCGACCTCTAAGGTAAGTATAATAAGGGGTGCAGCTCAATGCATAGCAGCATATACCAAACAAACAAGAAAAGAGACTATGCATATAGGGCGCACACCCAGAATACAATTAAGTTGAAAAAATACAAAAAATTATTTATTAATGAGGAAGACCGAAAACACCAATAAAAACGTATTAAAATACAACCAACACACCAATGGTCCTATACAGAGTAAATATATGGAGACAGCTAAAGATACAATAATATATGGTGAGTTACGCCACAAACACACTGTTGGTACTTTCGTAAATGTAAGATACAAAGATGTAGCATAAATAGCACAACACATATGCACAAACGGTGACTTATGTGCACAATGGCTTATGTGCACAGAGCAAGGTAGCAGGTAAACTCTGGGCGTCCCCAGAGTACCATATAGTGCAGGAGTGCCCCTATATAAATGAAAAGGCTAATGCTAGCAAGGGGGCCTCGATAAGCCTACTAAATTGCAGCAAGAGGAGATAAGTGTAAATCCCCTCAAAAAAAAAAAAAAAAAAAAAGGATTTGGGACTAGTTTAAATACCAAAAATAGTCCCTATAAAAGGCAACGCTACCAGTATCACAGAGGGACGAGCCTGTTAAAGTGATATAGGGAGCGTATAAGATAAACTTGCCAACTCAAACCATCACAGTGGAAGGAAAAAGGGCAGACGAATGTCAGAGAAATAAGCCAAAAGACTAAATATGAGGGAACATCACCGTATCAGGCAGTCCAGAGTGTGGCGTCAGCCATCAGCCGTCATACAGTCAGAAGAGAATGGTCCCAGGACCCAAGTATTGTGGGGAAATGGCCCACACTTATAGCTTGACGTATAAGCTAATGAAATGGCCTCACTGATCCACCTAGCTAAAATTCCTCTTGAAATTCTAAGTCCCTTTCTAGCACCCTGAAAGGACACGAATAAATAATTATCCCCTTTCCAAGGATTATTAACTGACATGTACTCTAATATGTACCTCCTGACGTCTAGCGTATGGAGCTTCACCTCTTCCTGATCTTAGGGTTGGGAAGGAAGAAAGGGTGAACTATTTAGTGTAACCTATGGAATTTAGAAACTAACTTTGGTAAGTAAGGTGGATCTGGCGTCAAGATAACTCTATCCTCCAAGAATCGGGTGTTTGGTGGAAGTCTGGAAAGGGCCTGACTATTAGTGATGAGCGAATATACTCGTTGCTTGGGTTTTCCCGAGCACGCTCGGGTGATCTCCGAGTATTTGTTAGTGTTCAGAGATTAAGTTTTCATCGCAGCAGCTGAATGATTTACAGCTATTAGCCATCTTGATTACTTGATGTGCAGATTCCATAGCAACAAGGCAACCCTCACATGTACTCAGCCTGGATAGTAGCTTTATATCATTCAGCTGCCGCGATGAAAACTTAATCTCCGAACACTAACAAATACTCGGAGGTCACCCGAGCATGCTCGGGAAAACCCAAGCAACGAGTATATTCACTCATCACTACTGACTATCAATAACCCTTCGGGCAGATGTCAATGCTATAAGGGCTGCTTTAAGGGAAAGAACCTTTACTGGGGCTGACTCAAAGGGCTCAAATGGAGATTCTGTCATAGCTGTAAGCACTAGGTTCAGGTCCCATGGCATTATTCTCTTTTTAAGGCTGGGCCTAGATCTAGCCAATGCCTTATTCAACCTAGCTACCAGTAATTCCCTGCCAGATCATAACTAAACAGAGCCCCCGAAGCTGATACCTGGACTTTGAGAGTCCTAGTGGATAGACCCATCTCAAGACCTTTTTGTAGTAACCCCAGAATCCAACTTATAGGGACTTCCCCGCCCAATTTTTTAATTTGAGGTGGACAGAAATTTTCTCCAAGCCCTGGGGTAAATCTTGGCCGTGGCCACTTTCCTGCTTTTCAGGAGAGTGGCAACCAGACTACCAGATTAGGAGAAAAACCTTTTTCCCCTCAACAGTGCCCTCTCAAATTCCACTCTATCAGATGTAGGCTGGACACTCATGGATGGCAGACTGGCCCTTGAGAGAGGAGATCCAGGAACTGTGGTAGTATCCATAGATCAGTGACTGACATACCATGGCCTTTTGGCTCAAAAGGGGGCGATTACAATAATCCTTGCCCTGTCGTCTCTGACCTTCCTTGCTAGGAACAGCAACAGGGCGATTGGAGGGAAGACATAAGCTAGTCTGAAGATCCATTGGACAAGAAAGGCATCCACCGCCAGTGGCTCTTCCCTGTGGTTGAGAGAGCAAAACTGTTCTACCTTTCTTTTTCCTTTGGTGGCGAAGAGGTCTATGTCAAGACCACCCCACATCT
This sequence comes from Ranitomeya variabilis, assembly GCF_051348905.1. NCBI lineage: Eukaryota > Metazoa > Chordata > Amphibia > Anura > Dendrobatidae > Ranitomeya > Ranitomeya variabilis. The sequence continues at coordinate 67,018,122 of NC_135238.1, forward strand.
GCACAATCTGCTCAAAGATGGCCTGATTCAGTGCCCACTCTCCCTGCCTGAGCTGGTTGTGACTCAAAATGTCTGCTTTGATGTTTTCTCTTCCTCTTATGTGAAGAGCAGTCAATGATAGGAAATGGTCTTCTGCCATGTGGAATATCCGATCTGCCACTTCCATTAGAGGTCTGGATTGGGTCCCCATTGCTGTTTGATATAGGCTACTGTCACCTGATTTTTTGAGAGAATCCTGACATGATGACCCTGTAGGGATATAAGGAGCCTAACTCCACTGCCATTAGTTCTTTTAGGTTAGATGACCTACGTAACGCTCTCCCCTTTCAAATCCCTTGGACCGTGACCTCACCAAGATGGGCCCCCCAGCCTGTAGGACTAGCATCTCTAGCGACTACCCGAGATATATGATTCTCCTGGATAGATTAGACAAGTCCAACCACCATGCAAGAGATTGTATTGAGGATGGGGATAAAGTTATTACACCCTCCAGATACCCCCTAAGAGAACTGTCATTAAGCAGGATATTCCATTGTAAGGCTCTCGTATGAAATTGAGCCAACTGGACTGCTGGGATGCAGGAACTTAGTGACCCCAAAAGGGACATCGCCTTCCTAAGGGAAATAGAGGGACTATTTACTGTTCTCTACACCTGGCGTTGGACGTTTTCTAATTTACTAGCCGGTAGTCAACACTCCTGCATCTAGAATTAGCCCTAGGAACTCCTTCACCTTTAGGGGTTCTAGTCATGACTTTTTAAGGGTCAACAGCCACCCCAGTCATTCTAAGGTGACCACTATTTCTTTCACTTGTGTCGAGCAATGATGAGCTGACCTGCCTACTATAAGAAAATCATCCAGATAGGGGATAATAAAGACATTTCTTTTGCGCAGATGTGCTATGACCTCTGCCACCACCTTGGTAAAAAACCTGAGGGGCAATAGCGAGACCAAACTTTAGTGCTCTGAATTGAAAGAGTCTGATTGTGCGCCCTAGGGCCACCGCAACCCTGAGGAACCGCTGATGCTCTGCATGTATAGGCACATGGTAGTACACATCTTTGAGATCTAACACTGCCATGAAACAGTTTTTAAAGATTAGTTTAATTGCCATCCTTATACAGTAGACTCCATCTTAAGTGGGCGCACTTTCAAGAACTTGTTTAGATCTTTTAACCCCTTAATCCCGTATGACGTACTATCCCGTCAAGGTGACCTGGGACTTAATTCCGGGTGACGGGATAGTACGTCATACGCGATCGGCCGCGCTCACGGGGGGAGCGCGGCCGATCGCGGCCGGGTGTCAGCTGCCTATCGCAGCTGACATCCGGCACTATGTGCCAGGAGCGGTCACGGACCGCCCCCGGCACATTAACCCCCGGCACACCGCGATCAAACATGATCGCAGTGCACCGGCGGTATAGGGAAGCATCGCGCAGGGAGGGGGCTCCCTGCGGGCTTCCCTGAGACCCCCGGAGCAACACGATGTGATCGCGTTGCTCCGAGGGTCTCCTACCTCCTTCCTCCCTGCAGGTCCCGGATCCAAGATGGCCGCGGCATCCGGGTCCTGCAGGGAGAAAGGTGGCTTACCGAGCGCCTGCTCAGAGCAGACGCTGGTAAGCCTGCACCGATGTAAGTGAGATCGGTGATCTGACAGAGTGCTGTGCACACTATCAGATCATCGATCTGTGATGTCCCCCCCGGGACAAAGTAAAAAAGTTAAAAAAAAATTTTTCCACATGTGTAAAAAAAAAAAAAAAAATCCTAAATAAATAATTAAAAAAATATATATTATTCCCATAAATACATTTCTTTATCTAAATAAAAAAAAAAAAAAACAATAAAAGTACACATATTTAGTATCGCCGTGTCCGTAACGACCCAACCTATAAAACTGCCCCACTAGTTAACCCCTTCAGTAAACACCGTAAGAAAAAAAAAAAAGAGGCAAAAAACAACGCTTTATTACCATACCGCCGAACAAAAAGTGGAATAACACGCGATCAAAAAGACTGATATAAATAATCATGGTACCGCTGAAAACGTCATCTTGTCCCGCAAAAAACAAGCCACCATACAGCATCATCAGCAAAAAAATAAAAAAGTTATAGTCCTGAGAATAAAGCGATACCAAAATAATTATTTTTTCTATAAAATAGTTTTTATCGTATAAAAGCGCCAAAACATAAAAAAATGATATAAATGAGATATTGCTGTAATCGTACTGACCCGTCGAATAAAACTGCTTTATCAATTTTACCAAACGCGGAACGGTATAAACGCCTCTCCCAAAAGAAATTCATGAATAGCAGGTTTTTGGTCATTCTGCCTCACAAAAATCTGAATAAAAAGTGATCAAAAATGGTCACGTGTCCGAAAATGTTACCAAAAAAAATCGTCAACTCGTCCCGCAAAAAACAAGACCTCACATGACTCTGTGGAGCAAAATGTGGAAAAATTATAGGTCTCAAAATGTGGAGACGCAAAAACTTTTTTGCTATAAAAAGCGTCTTTTAGTGTGTGACATCTGCCAATCATAAAAATCCGATATAAAAAACGCTATAAAAGTAAATCAAACCCTCCTTCATCACCCCCTTAGTTAGGGAAAAATAATAAAATTAAAAAAATGTATTTATGTCCATTTTCCCATTAGGGCTAGGGTTAGGGTTAGGGCTAGAGTTAGGGTTAGGGCTAGGGTTCGGGTTGGGGCTAAAGTTAGGGTTAGGGCTAGGGTTGGAGGTAAAGTTAGGGTTAGGGTTGGGGCTAAAGTTAGGGTTAGGGTTGGGGCTAAAGTTAGGGTTAGGGTTTGAATTACATTTACGGTTTGGATTAGGGTTGGGATTAGAATTATGGGTGTGTCAGGGCTAGGGGTGTGGTTAGGGTTACCGTTGGGATTAGGGTTAGGGGTGTGTTTGGGTTAGGGTTTCAGGTAGAATTGGGGAGTTTCCACTGTCCAGGCACATCAGGGGCTCTCCAAACGCGACATGGCGTCCAATCTCAATTCCAGCCAATTCTGCGTTGAAAAAGTAAAACAGTGCTCCTTCCCTTCCGAGCTCTCCCGTGCGCCCAAAAAGGGGTTTACCCCAACATATGGGTCATCAGCGTACTCGGGACAAATTGAACAACAACTTCTGGGGTCCAAGTTCTCTTGTTATCCTTGGGAAAATTAAAAATTTGGGGGGCTAAAAATCATTTTTGTGAGAAAAAAAAAAGATGTTTTATTTTCACGGCTCTGCGTTATAAACTGTAGTGAAACACTTGGGGGTTCAAAGTTCTCATAACACATCTAGATAAGTTCCTTGGGAGGTCTAGTTTCCAATATGGGGTCACTTGTGGGGGGTTTGTACTGTTTGGGTACATCAGGGGCTCTGCAAATGCAACGTGACGCCTGCAGACCAATCCATTTAAGTCTGCATTCCAAATGGAGCTCCTTCCCTTCCGAGCTCTGTCATGCGCCCAAACAGTGGTTCCCCCCACATATGGGGTATCAGCGTACTCAGGACAAATTGGACAACAACTTTTGGGGTCTAATTTATCCTGTTACCCTTGTGAAAATACAAAACTGGGGGCTAAAAAATCATTTTTGTGAAAAAAAAAAGAATTTTTATTTTCACGGCTTTGCGCTATAAACTTTTGTGAAACACTTGGGGGTTCAAAGTTCTCACAACACATCTAGATAAGTTCCTTAGGAGGTCTAGTTTCCAATATGGGGTCACTTGTGGGGGGTTTGTACTGTTTGGGTACATCAGGGGCTCTGCAAATGCAACGTGACGGCTGCTGACCAATCCATTTAAGTCTGCATTCCAAATGGCGCTCCTTCCCTTCTGAGCTCTGTCATGCGCCCAAACAGTGGTTCCCCCCACATATGGGGTATCAGCGTACTCAGGACAAATTGGACAACAACTTTTGGGGTCTAATTTATCCTGTTACCCTTGTGAAAATACAAAACTGGGGGCTAAAAAATAATTTTTGTGAAAAAAAAAAGAATTTTTATTTTCACGGCTTTGCGTTATAAAGTGTAGTGAAACACTTGGGGGTTCAAAGTTCTCACAACACATCTAGATAAGTTCCTTGGGAGGTCTAGTTTCCAATATGGGGTCACCTGTGGGGGGTTTGTACTGTTTGGGTACATCAGGGGCTCTGCAAATGCAACATGACGTCTGCAGACCAATCCATTTAAGTCTGCATTCCAAATGGCGCTCCTTCCCTTCCGAGCTCTGTCATGCGCCCAAACAGTGGTTCCCCCCCACATATGGGGTATCAGCGTACTCAGGACAAATTGGACAACAACTTTTGGGGTCCAATTTATTCTGTTACCCTTGTAAAAACACAAAGCTGGGGGCTAAAAAATCATTTTTGTGAAGAAAAAAAATATATATATATTTTCACAGCTCTGCGTTATAATCTGTAGTGAAACACTTGGGGGTTTAAAGCTCTCAAAACACATCTAGATAAGTTCCTTATGGGGTCTACTTTCCAAAATGGTGTCACTTGTGGGGGGTTTCAATGTTTAGGCACATCAGGGGCTCTCCAAACGCAACATGGCGTCCCATCTCAATTCCAGTCAATTTTGCATTGAAAAGTCAAATGGCGCTCCTTCCCTTCCAAGCTCTGCCATGCGCCCAAACAATGGTTTACACCCACATATGGGGTATCAGCGTACTCAGGACAAATTGCACAACATTTTTTGGGGTCCAATTTCTTCTCTTACCCTTGGGAAAATAAAAAATTGGGGGCGAAAATATAATTTGTGTGAAAAAATATGATTTTTTATTTTTACGACTCTGCATTATAAACTTCTGTGAAGCACTTGGTGGGTCAAAGTGCTCACCACACATCTAGATAAGTTCCTTAGGGGGTCTACTTTCCAAAATGGTGTCACTTGTAGGGGGTTTCAATGTTTAGGCACATCAGGGGCTCTCCAAACGCAACATGGCGTCCCATCTCAATTCCAGTCAATTTTGCATTGAAAAGTCAAATGGCGCTCCTTTCCTTCCGAGCTCTGCCATGCGCCCAAACAGTGGTTTACCCCCACATATGGGGTATCAGCGTACTCAGGACAAATTGTACAACAACTTTGGGGGTCCATTTTCTCCTGTTACCCTTGGTAAAATAAAACAAATTGGAGCTGAAATATTTTTTGTGTGAAAAAAAGTTAAATGTTCATTTTTATTTAAACATTCCAAAAATTCCTGTGAAACACCTGAAGGGTTAATAAACTTCTTGAATGTGGTTTTGAGCACCTTGAGGGGTGCAGTTTTTAGAATGGTGTCACACTTGGGTATTTTCTATCATATAGACCCCTCAAAATGACATCAAATGAGATGTGGTCCCTAAAAAAAAATGGTATTGTAAAAATGAGAAATTGCTGGTCAACTTTTAACCCTTATAACTCCGTCACAAAAAAAAAATTTTGTTCCAAAATTGTGCTGATGTAAAGTAGACATGTGGGAAATGTTACATATTAAGTATTTTGCGTGACATATGTCTGTGATTTAAGGGCATAAAAATTCAAAGTTGGAAAATTGCAAAATTTTCAAAATTTTCGCCAAATTTCCATTTTTTTCACAAATAAACGCAAGTTATATCGAATAAATTTTACCACTAACATGAAGTACAATATGTCACGAGAAAACAATGTCAGAATCGCCAAGATCCGTCAAAGCGTTCCAGAGTTATAGCCTCATAAAGGGACAGTGGTCAGAATTGTAAAAATTGGCCCGGTCATTAACGTGCAAACCACCCTCGGGGCTTAAGGGGTTAAGTTTATAATGGTTCTGATGGAACCATCTGGCCTCCCAATCAGAAAGAGGGGGGTTATAGAACCCTTTACCTCTTTCTGACAAAGGAACCTTCACCAGTACAGCCTTATGCAACAGTTCCAGGACTTCTGTTTCCAGTGCTTGTTGTTCTGCGGAGGAGGATAGGGAAGGAGTTATCATAAATCTGTCCAGTGGGATTGAAAGAAACTTCAACCTCAGCCCCAATTTTATCAGGATCTATGGATCATGTCACTATTTGATTTTTCACTTAAGGCAAGGTAGAAGACTGACAGCCTTCCCCCCACATGGACCGGCAGTCATTGATGTGGTTTCTTATGATCACAAGGGGAGTTTCTAAACATAACCACCCTACCTTTCCTCCTTCTATCATCCCACTTGACCTGGTCCTTGGAAGGCTTTCCATGGTTAAATCTTCTACTGAAGGGATGCCTGAGGAACCAACAGATTAGGAAACTTTTTCTTACCGTCCTCTGCTTTCTCCAGAAGCTCATCCAGGACTGGCCCAAACAGGTTCGCCCCCTCACATGGAATGACACAAAGTTTAGATCTGGCCTGAATTGCCCCGGGTCAGCATTACAGCCACAATGCTCACCGGGTGGCATTTGAGAGGGCTGCAGCTTTTGCTGTCAACCTGACAGAGTCCCCTGAGGCATCCAACAAGAACTCTATGGTACCCTGCATCATTGGTAGTGTCGCTAGAATAGTCTCTTTAGGAGCTTTCTCCTTCAGCTGGGTTTGTAATTGATCCAACCAGACCATCAAAGACCTGGCCATACATGTAGCTGCTACAGCTGGTTTTAGAGCTCCTGCCACCATCTCCTAGGTGCCCTTAAGAAAGGTGTCCGCCTTCTTGTCTAGTGGGTTCCTTATAGTCCCCATGTTCTCAAAAGGCAATGAGGATTTTTTAGACGCCTTGGTCACTGCTGCATCTAGTTTTGGGGCTTTATTCCAGGACAATGACCCAGGATGCTCAAAAGGATATCTCCATTTTAAAGCTGGGGAAGGGAACCTTTCCTCTCTGGCCTTTCCACTCTCGATGTATGAGAGAGTGGACCCTGTCATTTAAGGGGAATGACCTGCGTTTCTTCTGGTCCAGACCCCTAAACATTACATCCTGTACTGACCTCTCCGGTTTTGACTCCACATCCCCATAGTATTCCTGATAGCCTTCACCAGCTTATCCACCCAGTCTATAGGGAAGCAGGAGCGGCTAGAGCTGTCATCTGAAGAGGAAAACGCTGATGCAGGTGACCTGGAGGAATCCTCGCCCCTGAGAGAGTCACTAGAAATGTCTGATTCAGGGGACCCAGTTTTTATCCTCTTTTCCTTCCCCTTATGGGCCTCTTCTTGGGATAGGGTCCTCATGGACTCCTTTACATCTGCCCTAATAAGCTCCTTTAGACTACTTTAGTAGTGAAATCAGGAGTTCCTTCTACTGTCTGCTGAATGCAAGACTGGCACAGCTGCTTTAGACAAGAGTCCGGCAAGGGAGACCTGCAAAGTGCCCACTCCTTATGCCTTGATTTTGCCATACACTTCTTTCCCTGGTAGAAATCAGGACAAATAACTGCACCACCTAGCGAACTTTCACTTACCAGTGCGAATCAATCATAAGGTACTAGTTTACAAGGGAGGACACATCTCAGCCAAAGGACCTTCCATGGAGGCTGATGAATCTTCCACTCTGCTGGAGCTCCTCTGACTGGACCTCCCCACAGAAACATGTCTCTCACCTACACGGCCACTTCCAGCACTGCTACGGGGTCATCACCAGAATGCTTGAGGCTTCTCACCAAGCTGCTGCTGCACAGGCCGCTGCTGATGCTGCTCCTGCTGCTCTGTTGACTCTGTCTTCCTTTAGAAAAGGATCATGGGCCAGGAAGCATCGAGATCTGTGCAGGTGTCCTTTTAAATCCTTAGGACACACCCCCATCCGGCACCCCCAGAAATCTGGGTCAGCAGGTCTCTCATGGTCTCATGCACCATTTTTCTGATGACTTTCACTCACAGAACCCACCGGCCATTTCCCGCAGCCGCGCCCGCGCTCCACCGGACGCGTCACCAGTGCCTGCCCCAGAAACGTCATCCAGGTCCCCGGAGCGCTCCTCAACCACAGTCACTGCTCAAGACACTGCCAGCTGGTCCCAGCTCATACTCATCAGTCTTCCGTGCCAACCATATTCGAGCTGGTACTCCTACCCGGATACCGCTCACCTACTCCACTCACTACCGTGCAGTCCCCGTGGACCCACTGTGGCACTTCCAGGGACACCGCACCAGCCGAGGCAGAGGACCCTCATTGCCTGAACCAATCGGCCAGGCCTGGGAATGAGTTGCTCCAGCTTCTACCTTCAACAGTAAGAAGTTCACCCGTCAAAAACAAAAAAACAACTGATGCTTGAGAGAGGTGCCGCCCTTTTATGTCTGTAGGTTTCCTGTCCTTGAATCCCTTCTCTCGTGGTGCGTCATGAGGGATCGAATAAAAAGGTGCAAAGTGCATTGTGCAAATAACATAAAGGGTATCCCATTTGTATGCATGATTATAACACTTCATTAAATGATGTTATTTAAGGTAAATTATAAAAAGACTGCACACACTTATAGTGCTTGTATAAAGTCAAACAAATATGTACAGAACAATCATTACTTGCAATATTTGTATCGTGGATTGTCTTGTTAGCATGACAAATATTGCAGATGTTCTTCAAATGGTTGTATTCATTTGGATATCATGGGGCTTGTCACAGTGAGAAAGTCCAACTAAAAAAAGGTAGAGATGGAATATATAAAATATCAATCACATATAAAATTTACTTAAAAATTAGATATGGACAAACAAAAAGTACGGTATACTAAAACATCTTCTCTGATTAATGGCAGAATATACTTGGAAAAAATATATCACAAAAGTGAGGCAAATCCAAGGGCTTCGTTTAGGCCGTGGAGCGTCATAGTGCCCAAGATTTACATTCTTTTTGGACAAGCAAACGCTTAATGTCACCCCCCTAATACCACATTGGACATGTTCAATTCTACTTACTGAGAGGGACTTAGTGTTGAGATTATTAAATATTTTGAAGAAGAGAGGAATTGTGTTTAATTGTATGTATAGAAAATTAAGATCACATGATAATTTGAGGAATAACCTTTTAAAAAGTCTATAGCGAGCTCCTTCAACCTCATGTTTTTGTTGCACTCTACAACACAATGTCAGCTCTGTATCATCTGAGATTTCAACTCCTTGGCCTCAAATGTAATTACTGCGCACACTTGGCCGGGCTCCAGTGGTCAATGTCCTTGGCAAAACTTGTACACTATGTAAGTTCACACTAGGCTTTTTTTTCAGCATTTTTTTCTGCAGCAAAACCTGATCTCTTGACAGGAAAGAAGCTGCAGAAGAAAAACATGTTTTCCTTGGTTTTCTTGCGTTTTTTTGCAGCGGTTTTGGCATGCTAGATTTGTCTCTTGTGCATGCTGATAAAGTTTAGTGTTGAAAAAAAAAGTCCTCTCCCATAGAATCAGGTTTGGGTACAAAATACGGAGCTAAACATGATAGCTGTGTTTTTGATGCAGCTGAAAGAAGTGACATGCTCTGTGTCCAAAAAGCCAAGCAAAGCACAAAATACTTGCAAGGAGGAAGACCAGGCTGCGGGTGACTGCGCAATGCCGAGTCTGGAACTGTCGAGGCAGCGTCCGGTGTTGCTGGGGGGAAAGATTAGGAAACCGGACAAGACCCATGACCTGGTGAGAGGGGGCATGCCAAGACTGGGAAAAGAACAGGAAGCGCGGGAAAGCAGTTCAGTTTCCCGCCGGCAGGGAGAGGAGACAGGTGCGCGCCGCGCTCTGCAGGGAGAGGGAGCACGCTGAGCTGAGACCCGGCAGAGTTTACGCGAGGGTCCCAGAGAACCAGAGGATGCGCAGCGCGTCGGGTGCTCAGCTAGGCAGTGTGCAGTGCCAGATGCCGGACTGTGAACTTTATTCTTCTCTGCTGACAGGTGTGCGGCGGATCACACTGGATAGAGACTTCCACAGCATAACCTAACTCAGCTTTACAGATTAATGGACTAGGGGCTCAACAGGCAAAACCGGTGACTGCCCGATGCCACCAGAAGCTTGATCATGTGATGGCGGGTGACGCCTGAGGATTTCGGCCCGGCCGTTGCCGGTAATACTACTCTCATCAGACTACACGCAACTGAGGACCGGAGGAGTCACAATAAAGTGGAGTTTAATAGCAAGACTGTTGTGCTAAACCATAATTCCCCTGTTAATTAACTGTTGCCTCCCTGCGAGGAGTTCACTTTTGTTATAACTAAATCACATTATTGTTAACCCTTGCTCTGCATTCCCTGCATTAATGCATCTTCTGAACCTGCTTACAAACTGATGACAAAAAAGAGATGTGTGTGCATGAGATTTCTGAAATCTCATAAGCTTTGTTGGTACTGTAAAATGCAGCTGAAAATGAGCATAAATGTTTTTTAAAAAGCAGCAAAAACGCCCTGTGTGAACTTAGCCTAAAAGCTCTCGATGCAGGAGAATGAAATCAGACAGATTATTTTCATGCTGTCTAGCTAACGAAAGCAATTTAATAACATGAGCATACCCCTTCAATTATGATCAATGGAAACGGAAAGCGTCTAAGCTTAACTTTGAGTTTTATAGCAAAGGGTCTGAATATTTATGCACATGTCATATTTACAAATTTTCATTTTTTTTTAAATTGCAAAGAAACCTCATTTTGCTTTGTCTCTATGAAGTATTGTATGTAGATAAATAAAAAAAAAAATTACCCATTTTATAAAAAGAACTAGATGTTTCCAGCCAGCTAACACTCGGCACGCTCATTGCTATCTAATTAATGCTGCTGGTGATTAAACTAAAGTAAATAATGACAACATTCAATAGCGCTTACGCAGGTGGTAAATTAACTTAAAATGAAGTTAATAACAATAGTGTGGGGGGCGGGATTATGTGTGGTGATGTGGTGGGGGGGCGGGATTATGTGTGGTGATGGGGTGGGGGGGGGATTGTGTGGTGATGTGTTGGGGGGCAGATTATGTGTGGTGATGTGTTGAAGGGGCGGGATTATGTGTGGTAATGTGGTGGGGGGGCGGGATTATGTGTGGTGATGTGGTGGGGGGCGGGATTATGTGTGGTGATGTGGTGGGGGGTGGGATTGTGTGGTGATGTGTTGGGGGGTGGGATTATGTGTGGTGATGTGGTGGGGGCGGGATTATGTGTGGTGATGTGGTGGGAGGGCGGGATTATGTGTGGTGATGTGGTGGGGGGCGGGATTATGTGTGGTGATGTGGGGGGCGGGATTATGTGTAGTAATGTGGTGGGGGCGGGATTATGTGTGGTGATGTGGTGGGGGGCGGGATTATGTGTGGTGATGATTTTAAGTGTGGTGGTGGGGGGCGGGATTGTGTGGTGATGTGTTGGGGGGCAGATTATGTGTGGTGATGTGTTGAAGGGGCGGGATTATGTGTGGTAATGTGGTGGGGGGGCGGTATTATGTGTGGTGATGTTGTGGGGGGCGGGATTATGTGTGGCAATGGGCTGGGGGGCGGGATTATGTGGTGATGTGTTGGGGGTGGGATTGTGTGGTGATGTGTTGGGGGGCGGGATTATGTGTGGTGATGTGGTGGGGGGTGGGATTATGTGTGGTGATGTGGTGGGGGGCGGGATTATGTGTGGTGATGTGGTGGGGGGCGGGATTATGTGTGGTGATGGGGTGGGGGGCGGGATTATGTGTGGTGATGTGGTGGGAGGGCAGGATTATGTGTGGCAATGGGCTGGGGGGGCGGGATTGTGTGGTGATGTGGTGGGGGGGCAGGATTTGTGGTGGGCGGGATTGTGTGGTGATGTGCGGATTGTGTGTGGTAATGGGGTGGGGGGCAGGATTATGTGTGGTGATGTGGTGGGGGCGGAGCTACTGTGCAGGGGCGGGATTAGCGAGTAATCACGATGCCTCTTATATATATAGATGATATTCTGAATGCATCTATAAACTTTACAGGAGGGATTGTGATGTACAATATTTGGATAATACTGTATTCTTTTTCTGATGAAAGTGCAGCGCCCCAGAGTCCTGGTCGTTGCAGTACTGTGGCTCCGCCACTAAGGGGAGCTATGGTACGTCTGATGGCACTGAAGGAGTTCATCTGACCAGGTATCACAGACACCAATACATTTCACAGCCGGGCCTCCGGGGGGAGCTAAGGGTTCTATTCACTAGGCCACTCCCCACCATAGTGGGTAAACTGGGGGTCAGGCAGGAAGTTAGAGGAGAAGCTGACTGGGTTGGAACCAGGCAACACCTTGTGGCAGAGGGTGTTGTAGGGGAAGATACAGTAGGGTCTCTGTCAGGGGTGGGATCCTGACAGAGGCTTGGCAACTTGAGTGAACGTGACGGGACCGTGCCTGCTCAGCATAGCGGCGGTGCCCAAGAAAGGATAAGAAGCGAGATAGATTGTGCTGAGTGAGAAACGAGATCATAGCAATAGGAGAATACCAGTAGGAGTCGTGCTGTAAGATAAAAGCAACATCCTACTGAGGTGCACAAGCGGTGGCCGGAACGCCGAGGGAGTATCATAATATCCAGCTTCAAGCAATACTCTAAACAGCGGCAGGACAGTCAGTCTAAGGCGGGCTGTCTAACTCAAATCACCTATGCAGTCTTGGGGGGCAACTTGTGGAGAGGGGCGACTCTAGGGTCCCGGAAGAGCTCCGAGCCTACCCGTCAAACGGGTGCCGTCCTAACCAGAACATCAGGGAGGGACGGAGGATTAGCAGAACGTCATCTAATCGAGTTGTGAGGGAACTTAAGAAACAGACACAACAGTTGTGGGGTACTTTCCGTAAGCACAGCAGGGAAGGACCACAACACATAGCGCTAGGGGGAAGGCACAGATTTCCACCTGTGAAGAGAACTCTGGAGGTGCCATTGGACCGGCTGGACTTGCGAAGCCTGGTGAACCGTATTCCGGACTGAGGACCCAGAGATCTTCAGTAAAGAGGTAAAGAGACTGCAACCTGGTGTCCTCGTAATTTACCGCGACCTGCACCCCACAACTGCACCATTACCGTCACCACCATCTACATCTACCTACCTATTCACTGTGCGCCCCACGGCAGGGTCACGGACCGGGGCCTAGCCACCGTGACAACCCCAGAGCAGAGACTCGGAGGCCCGGTACCGGGTACCCCTCGGCCCTGCGGCGGTGGGGGTGCTACAACTTGGCGTCACGAACAGGATCTACTTAAGCCTGAAGAATCAGGTCATGTGTGCCTTGGAACTGTGATTTACTGTGCTTGGACTGTACTTTATTGCAAAGACTGTGGATTGCCACTTGCCGCCAAAAGTTCGCGCCAAAACCGCCGCCATTACAGCGCTAAGGAGAGCGCAGGAGAAGAAGAAGGGCGTGGAAGTGGGCGTGAACAAGCTGAAGAGCGCGAAAGACAATGGCCGCCCAGTCTAAATATCTCGGCCCCTTGAGGACGTGTCCGTCAGCAGCCGAGATCCGCCTCCTGATCCTCAATGGTGGGCAGAGACAGAGAAAACGAAACCGCCCACGAAGGAGAGAGCGGGAAAAGGACCAGGAAGAAGGATTCAGCGACATGGAGGACGCCATGGCCAGCCGCCCGGAGCCGGAGCATGGGGTCGGAGCCGATGACTCCCCCAGCTACCCGGAGAGGCACCGCAGCCAGACCTCCATAGTTGACGCTGACCTCCTGCAGACCGGAGCGGACGAGCTGATCCACCAACTCCCGCAGACGCAGCTGAGCACTGAGGCCGGGTGGAAGAAGACCATCATCGGGAGCCTCACCAGACATCTGTCGGCAGCCTCGTCTGGTCCGGAGCAAGAAAGAAGTTCCAGCGCTCCGAAGCCAGAAAGCAAGGCCCTGCCGGAAAGCGAGATGCTGCGAGCAGAGATGACAACGTCGCAGCACGAGGCCCTGCAGCTAGCGTTCCAGACCCCAGCGGAGACGGAGCAGATCGGCACCGGAGGGACCGCATCTGAAGCAGGTATGAAGGACGACCCTGCCCTGACGACCGACACCCCTCCAGTGACTGCTAGTGCCACAGCTGCTGACTCCGTTCCAGTGACTGATCTTGCAGCAGCCGCTACCTCTGCTGCAGCAAATGCCCATACTCAAGCTGCGCAGACCTCCATCGCTGCGCATGATTTAACCGTACATGAAAGACGGATTAACGGCGTGTGTCCAGCACTGGGTGTAGCCCTGGACCTCACTTTCCCAGGCCAGGAAGGGTTAAGTGCCAGGTGCAGCCCTGGAAGCCGTTCAACTAAACCTCGATACCATGAGTATGTATATAGTTACTGTTTCCTGTTTTGCTGCTAAACCCGTTCAGGGTTAACTTTTAAAGGGATCCCTTTGTTGACCCGGGATCCCTATTGTGTTTTGTTTATTTTTCTAAAAGTTTTGCACAAGTTTTAAGAACTGCCGCAATCATGAACAGTGCATGATACAAACTTTTTGTAAATAGTTTGCACCTTATTAAAGGCGCTCCCTACTGGTTTTACTTCAAAAAGGACTCTTTGTGAAGATACCACACTGGAACCTTTGCTGAGTAAGGACTGGTAGCTTGGGAAGACATGCTACCTCATAGAGACTTGATCCCTTCTTAAAGGGGATGTGCACTTGTTGTACTTAAAGAATGGTATTGCTTTAAGGTAGATAGCAATAATGTCTTGATAGGAAAGAAAGTGATAATGTTGATATGTAATAGTTAATATGACCAACTAGTTAATTGTAAAAGAATGCTGATAATGTTCCCTGAAAGAAAGAGAAAGCTAGAAGAAGGACGCAGTGGGCCCGTAGGGGTAGACATAGTGTCCTGCATAGTTGCTAGTAAGAGAGTAATGATGAAAGTTAATGTTATAAGAAAATGGTTGATAATGTTGATAGAAAACGAGGATAGAAGGTAAACCCTGAGTCCTCCGTAGAAAGCTAGTTTATTGTAAAGAAAGAGTTAATAATGTGTTATAGGGGACAGAAAGTGAACCCGTACGGGTTAGGTAGTGAGTCCTCCTAGGAGCCATATGAAGATGGCTCAGTATTCCTAAACTGAAAGTATGTTATGTTCTATACTGTGTATAGTAGTTGAAAAGACAGAAAGCTCGGGCTGAAAGGAGCGGTCCTGTGAGAGAGGAGAGGCAGTAGGTCTGGTGCCGATAGGACAGGCGGTCCTGCAGATTAAAGAAGGAGAATGTGAAAGTTAAAATTGCCTTATAATGTGATTATAGGAAGGTCTTTAAAGGATTTAGAGTGTACATCCTTAAAGGCAATGTTAAATTATTGTTCAGCAATTTTTGCACTAAGTAGAATACCCAGTTGGGTAACAGGAGTTATTTATGACCTGTAATTTATAATGTTAACCATGTTTGTAACGTTCAAGCGTCCTCACCTCCCATAAAGGGAAGCTCTGTTCAAGTATGCTTATTGTTATTGCACTCAACAAAATTGTATGTCTTTTTGCTAATCTGTATTGTTGTTTTCTTCCCAGTCCCGGAGTACTGTGTTTAACCAGGGGGGAGTGCAGCACCCCAGAGTCCTGGTCATTGCAGTACTGTGGCTCCGCCACTAAGGGGAGCTATGGTACGTGTGATGGCACTGAAGGAGTTCATCTGACCAGGTATCACAGACACCAATACATTTCACAGCCGGGCCTCCGGGGGGAGCTAAGGGTTCTATTCACTAGGCCACTCCCCACCATAGTGGGTAAACTGGGGGTCAGGCAGGAAGTTAGAGGAGAAGCTGACTGGGTTGGAACCAGGCAACACCTTGTGGCAGAGGGTGTTGTAGGGGAAGATACAGTAGGGTCTCTGTCAGGGGTGGGATCCTGACAGAGGCTTGGCAACTTGAGTGAACGTGACGGGACCGTGCCTGCTCAGGATAGCGGCGGTGCCCAAGAAAGGATAAGAAGCGAGATAGATTGTGCTGAGTGAGAAACGAGATCATAGCAATAGGAGAATACCAGTAGGAGTCGTGCTGTAAGACCAAAGCAACATCCTACTGAGGCGCACAACCGGTGGCTGGAACGCCGAGGGAGTATCATAATATCCAGCTTCAAGCAATACTCTAAACAGCGGCAGGACAGTCAGTCTAAGGCGGGCTGTCTAACTCAAATCACCTATGCAGTCTTGGGGGGCAACTTGTGGAGAGGGGCGACTCTAGGGTCCCGGAAGAGCTCCGAGCCTACCCGTCAAACGGGTGCCGTCCTAACCAGAACATCAGGGAGGGACGGAGGATTAGCAGAACATCATCTAATCGAGTTGTGAGGGAACTTAAGAAACAGACACAACAGTTGTGGGGTACTTTCCGTAAGCACAGCAGGGAAGGACCACAACACATAGCGCTAGGGGGAAGGCACAGATTTCCACCTGTGAAGAGAACTCTGGAGGTGCCATTGGACCGGCCGGACTTGCGCAGCCTCGTGAACCGTATTCCGGACTGAGGACCCAGAGATCTTCAGTAAAGAGGTAAAGAGACTGCAACCTGGTGTCCTCGTTATTTACCGCGACCTGCACCCCAGAACTGCACCATTACCGTCACCACCATCTACATCTATAGAAAAAAGCAAAATATCCAGCTTGCTCTTAATAAAATGTAAATCTTTAATCCAAATGGTTAAAATAGCAGTACAAGCTCCATGGACCCACCATAAACCCCTGAGGGTAAGCGACGCGTTTCGACTGACAAGCAGTCTTTATCCAAGCTTGGATAAAGACTGCTTGTCAGTCGAAACGCGTTGCTTACCCTCAGGGGTTTATGGTGGTTCCATGGAGCTTGTACTGCTATTTTAACCATTTGGATTAAAGATTTACATTTTATTAAGAGCAAGCTGGATATTTTGCTTTTTTCTATTTCACCATGTTTATTGGGACTGTTTCCGTGCTTCTCTTCATGATCAGTGAGCTGGCTTCCTAGTTTTTCTTTTCTCCACCATCTACATCTACCTACATATTCACTGTGCGCCCCACGGCAGGGTCACGGACCGGGGCCTAGCCACCGTGACAACCCCAGAGCAGAGACTCGGAGGCCCGGTACCGGGTACCCCTCGGCCCTGCGGCGGTGGGGGCGCTACAAAAGCAAATATCTAAACACTGTTTTCAAAATGTTAAGGCAACTATTCCTCAATATTTCCAAGAAACAACATTATCTGCCTTTTTTATTATGAATAATTCATGTCAAAATTGAGATAATTAGCAATTTTTATAAGCGGATTTTAGCATTTAGCAGCCATAATCATGTTAGAACAAAAGCAAGGGAAAACTGCAGATAAAACTATGGTTGACAAGATTGATTCTACTACACATAAGTAGAATTTACCTGTTGAAGCTGTATGAAAAGAGAAATTATAGTTACCGTAAATACTCGAGTATAAGCCGACCCGAGTATAAGCCGACCCCCCTAATTTTGCCACAAAAAACTGGGAAAACTTAATGACTCGAGTAAAAGCCTAGGGTGGAAAATGCAGCAGCTGCTGGTAAATTTCAAATTTACCATCTATAAAAATAGATACCAATAAAAGTAAAATTAATTGAGACATCAGTAGTTTAAGTGTTTTTGAATATCCATATTGAATCAGGAGCCCCATATAATGCTCCATGCAATTCATGATGGGCCCCATAAGATGCTTCATATTAAAATACGCCCCATATAATCCTGCATAAAGGTTAATAATGGCCCCATAAGATGCTCCATAGACACATTTGCCCAATATAATGCTGCACAAATGTTGATTATGGCCCTATAAGATGCTCCATAAAGATATTTGCCCCATATAATGCTCCACAAATGTTAGTTATGGCCCCATATGATGCTCTATAAAGATATTTGCCCCATATAATGCTGCACAAACCTTGATTATGGCCTCATAAGATGCACCATACAGACAATTGCCCCATATAATGCTCCACAAATGTTAATTATGGCCCCATAAGATGCTCCATAAAGATATTTGCGCCATATACAGTAGTGCTGCACAAACGTTGATTATGGCCCCATAAGATGCTCCATAAAGTTTATGATGGGCCCCATAAGATGCTCCATACAGACGCTTGCCCCATATAGTGCTGCACAAACCTTGATTATGGCCCCATAAAATGCTCCATACAGACACTTGCCCCATATAGTGCTGCACAAACGTTGATTATGGCCCCATAAGATGCTCCATAAAGATATTTGCGCAATACAGTGGTGCACAAACATTAATTATGGCCCCATAAGATGCTGCATACGGACACTTGCCCAATGTGCTGTTGCTGCGATAGAAAAAAAAAATCACATACTCACCTCTCGTCGCTCAGGCCCCCGGCACTTGCAATATTCGCCTTTCCTCGTTCCGGTGCCACTCCATCTTCAGCATCTTCTGCACTGATGTTCAGGCAGAGGGCGTGCACTAACCACGTCACCGCACCCTCTGACCTGAGCATCACTGCAGAAGACGCTGAAGACGGAGCGGCGCCGGAATGAGGAGCAGGTGAATTTCACGCAGTGCTCCCCTCCCCATTATACTCACCTGCTCCTGGCGTGGTCCCTGCTTCCCCGGTGCCGCAGCTTCTTCCTGTATTGAGCGGACACCGTGGGAGGTGGAGCCACTTATTCATTACTGTAATGAGCGGTACCATGTGACCGCTCAGTACAGGAAGAAGCTATGGTGCCGGGGAAGCAGGGACCTGCAGGGACCGCGCCAGGAGCAGGTGAGAATAATTAGACAGCCCCCGCTCCCTCTCCCCTGCCGACCCCTGGGTATGACTCGAGTATAAGCAAAGAGGGGGACTTTCAATCCAAAAAATGGGCTAAAAATCTCGGCTTATACTCGAGTATATACGGTAATTATGCCCAGGTTACAGTAATCGGTGATGCATTAAAAGCAGTGGTCATCATTTAATACATGACAATATCCTGCTGACTGATACTGTCTGCTATTATTTAGTCTGCGTACAAGTACACCCAGATACTTCTCTACAAGTGAGTCTCCTAGTTTTTCTGCCCTTAGAACATATGATGGCTGTATATTACTACTGCCCAGGTGCATAACTTTTCATTTTCCAAACTGAACCTCATATGCCACGTGGATGCCAAAACACTTAATTTTGGCCAGGCTATCTTATAACTTATGAATGTCTTCCATAGACTGCACTATACTACATATATTGGCATGTAAAAGTTTGGGCACCCCCGGTCTAAATTAATGTTATTGTAAACAGTTAAGCAAGTTGAAGATGGTGGATTCCCACAAAGCAGGAGAAGGCTATAAGAAGATAACAATGCATTTTCAAGCTGTCCTTTCCTCAGTTCGATATGTAATTAAGAAACGGCAGGTCAAGATAAGGTCTCAAAGACCAAGCAAAATTTCAGTGAGAGCTGCTTGTAGATTTGCCAGAAAGGAAAATCAGAACCCCATTTGACTGCAAAAGACCTTCAGAAAGAATTAGCAGACACTAAAGTTGTGTTACATTGTTACATTGTTCTACTGTACAGAAACACCTGTACAAATATAGCCTTCATTGAAGAGTCATCAGAAGAAAACCTCTCCTGCATCCTCACCATAAAATTCAGCAGCAGAAGTATGCAAAAGAACATCTAAACAAGCCTGATGCATTTTGGAAACAAGTCTTGAGGACCGATATGGTTAAAATAGAACTCTTTGGCCAAAATGATTAAAGTTATGTGTGGAGAAAAAAGGGCACAGAATTTCCGGAAGAACATTTTGCCAACCATTAAGCATGGGGTGAACAATCATGCTTTGGGGTTGTGCTGCACCCATTGGCACGGGGAATATTAAACGGGTAGAGAGAAGAATGGATTCAATTAAATTTCAACAAATTGTTGATGCAAACATAACACCATCTGTAAAAAGGTGAAGTTGAAAAGAGAATGGCTTCTACAAATGGATAACGATCCTAAACACATGTCAAAATCCACAACAAACTACCTCAAAAGGTGCAAGCTGAAGGTTTTACAATGGCCCTCACAGTCCCCTGATCAGAACATTATTATAAAATCTGTGGCTAGACCACAAAATAGCAGTGCATGGAAGACGACCCAGGAATCTCACAGAACTGGAAGAATTTTCCAAGGAAAAATGGATGAAAATCCCTCAAACAAGAATTGAAAGATTCTTGGCTCACTGCAAAAAGCTGTAATAATTATAGGGGATAACTCAGTAGACTCTTTGCGTGGAACAAGACAACTACAGGACACAGTTTTATAAGTGGTAAAGTCTATATTATCACACGGTGATTCAAACAAGTGCAGAGAGAAACTCAAGTCCACAACACTTGGTGCAAATAATAAACGCAGCTTAGCAGTCTATAGGAAACTTCAGAGGGAAATGCAATCAAGCAGAAAGTCTATGAAGCACAGTTATTCTTGAGGAAACTTGACACGAATAAATCCTTGTCTTAGTCCAAACACAGATAGATATGCTTATAAAGCAGTTCAAATCATATCTTAGCTCAACCAGGGAGGCCTGGTTAATAGTCTCAGGTTATTGCAGCAGCAGCAACAGCTTACATATCCAGCAAATGCAGATGAAGTAAACACGAGCAGCAGATGAAGGAGGATTACTGGAAACTTGTGTATGCAGCAGGAACTCAGAGCAGAGTAGCAGGATCACCACACGGGTTCACAGGAGCAGGTGTATAGCCAGGGAGTAATCAGAGGTCAGGAGCTGGATGCAAGGCAGAATACTCTAGCACAGACTGAAGGCTGGGGTGGAGTTTTATAGCAGGAAGACACAGTACACATGAGACCAAAGACGCCATCTTGGAAAAGGGCAGTAATGCACAAAAGGTAAAAAATGTTCAGAGCCCTGACAAAAGCATTTACAAGCTGTGATATCTTCAAAAGTGGGTACAACTAGATACTAACCATACAAGGTGCCCAAACTTTTGCATCAGTCAATTTTCCTTTTTGTAATTTTTAAAATGTAAAAGATGTATATATATTTTTTTTTTTTTTTTGCCTAAAATACAAAGGAAATGTGTCATCTTAAACTTTAGGCCTTTTAGTGACCATTTCACTTTCAACTTGCTTAACTGTTCGCAACAACAGTAATTTTGACCAGGGGTGCCCAAACTTTTAGACTCCACTGTATACAGTATATACCTCATTGGTCAGGATGTCCTTCCCTTCCATGAAGTATAGATACATCTAATGTCATGAAGGGGTTAAATATCAAAATGCCTGCCCCAAATGTCTTTTATAACCTTATCAGGGCACAAAGTTTAAAATAAATGAAAAATAAATAAATTAAACGTTAAAGGTAAAAAAGAAACAAAAAAAATGGCACTGTTGATCCAAATTGCTTTTCCTAGACCAGCCCCTAAAATGAAAAAAAAAATCTGAAATCTAGAGATATTTATTACAGAATGTGGAACAATTTAAATGCCTTTTAGTAATTCTTTGTTTCATTTCCTTTATTTTCCCACCAATATCACACGTTATCAGCAAACCTAAAAAAGGGGGAGAATATGACAAAGACATATAAGGCAATACCATGTAGCACTAAAAAAAGATGCAAAAATTACTTGAAAATCCTAACAGCTTTCTGTGTACAGATGAATTCAGGATGTGCCAATAAGATAATAATGAAAGTACGTATTTGTAACCCAAGAGCAATGCAGAAAGCTGCCATGTGTAGTAACACATTCATGTAATTATCAGGTCATTACAAATCACTGATTTAGAAAGTACCAAAATAAACATGCAGCACAGGTAAACAGCTTTCAGAAATACTCTAGGATTACTATTTTATTTACAACCCCAATTCCCCCAAAACTTGGAGGCTGTCAGTGACATGACTAGAGTCTGATGGGCAAAATTTGGACCAGCACCCCCATCCCCCATCCTGGTATGCCGGTGCCCCATCCTGGTGTATATATCCCCCATCCAGGTATATATGTACCTTATCCTGTTATATGTCCCTTATCCTGGGCCCTATCCTGTCATATACAGTGGGGAAAAAAAGTTTTTAGTCAGCCACCAATTGTGCAAGTTCTCCTACTTAAAAAGATGAGAAAGGCCTGTAATTGACATCATAGGTAGACCCCAACTATGAGAGTCAAAATTAGAAAACAAATCCAGAAAATCACCTTGTCTGATTTGGCTAGATTTAATTTGCAAATTATGTTGGAAAATAAGTATTTGGTCACCTAAAAACATGCAAAATTTCTGTTCTCACAGACCTGTAACTTTAAGAGGCTCCTCTGTCTTTCACTCATTATCTGTAGTAATGGCACCTGTTTGAACTTGTTATCAATATAAAAGACACCTGTCCACAACGTCAAGCAGTCACACTCCAAACTCCACTATGGTGAAGACCAAAGAGCTGTCGAAGGACACCAGAAACAAAATTGTAGCCCTGCACCAGGCTGGGAAGACTGAATCTGCAATAGCCAACCAGCTTGGTGAAATCAAATGTGAGAGCAACAATAAGAAAATGGAAGCTATACAAGACCACTGATAATCTCCCTCGATCTGGGGCTCCACATAAGATCTCACCCCATGGGGTCAAAATGATCACAAGAACAGTGAGCAAGAATCCCAAAACCACATGGGGGACCTAGTTAATGACCTGCATAGAGCTGAGCGACCGCAACAAAGGCTACCATCAGTAACATACTACGCCGCCAGGGACTCAGATCCTGCAGTGCCAGATGTGTCCCCCTGCTTAAGCCAGTACATGTCCGGGCCGTCTGAATTTTGCTAGAGAGCATTTGGATTATCCAGAAAAGTATTGGGAGAACGTCATAAGGTCTGATAAAACCAAAGTAGAACTGTTTGGTAAAAGCAAAACTTGTTGTGTTTGGAGGAGACAGAATGCTGAGTTGCATCCAAAGAACACCCTACCTACTGTGACGCATGGGGGTGGCAACATCATGCTTTGGGGCTGTTTCTCTGCAAAGGGACCAGGACGACTGATCAATGTACATGAAAGAATGAACGGGCCATGTATCGTGAGATTTTGAGTGCAAACATCCTTCCATCAGCAAGGGCAGTGAAGATGAAACGTGGATGGGTCTTTCAGCATGATAATGATCCCAAGCACACCACCAGGGCAACGAAGGAGTGGCTTCATAAGAAGCATATGAATGGTCCTGGAGTGGCCTAGCCAGTCTTCAGACCTCAACCCATAGAAAACCTTTGGAGGGAGTTGAAAGTCCTTGTTGCCCAGCGACAGGCCCAAAACATCACTGCTCTAGAGGAGATCTGCATGGAGGAATGGGCCAACACACCACCAACAGTGTGTGCCAACCTTGTGAAGACGTACAGAAAATGTTTGACCTCTGTCATTGCCAACAAAGGATATATAACAAAATATTGAGATGATCTTTTGTTAATGACCAAATACTTATTTTTCACCTTAATTTGCAAAATAAATCTTGTCAAATCAGACAAGGTGTTTTTCTGGATTTGTTTTCTCATTTTGACTCTCATAGTTGTGGTCTACCTATGATGTCAATTACAGGCCTCTCTCATCTTTTTAAGTGGGAGAACTTGCACAATTGGTGGCTGACCAAATACTTTTTTCCCCACTCTATGTCCCTAATCCTCGGCCCCATTCTGATATATATATATATATATATATATATATATATATATATATATATACCCCTAAAACTAGTATACATGTCCATTATCCTGTGACCCATCTTGGGCTATATATCACCCATCCTGGTATATGTCCCTTAGGGCTCATTTCCACTGGCGAGAGACAAATCGGTCCGTAATCTGGACCGAAAAAACGGATGTAACGTATGCGAATGTCATGCGAGTGTCATGCGAGTGCAATGCGACTGCAATGCGATTTTTAATCGCATCATCCGTATGACATCCGTATTACTGTCCGATTTGTACGCACCGGTGTCCTTTGAAAAGCCGGCAAATCAGTGCTGTGTACAGTAAAATCACACTGACAGGTTAGAATAGAGTAGATATATACACATAGAATAGGTATATATACATATATATATGTCAGTGAGACACCTTCCATCCCCCCTTCTCTTTTCATTTGGACCCCCCAGGTCTTGGCTTAATATATATCTTCCTGCTTATCTCCAACTTCATCCAGGTGCATGTGCCTTTCGTGCGCTTATTGCTCACATCTCTTCTTGAAGGGCAGAGTTCATCTACAAATACAAAAGGAGTATTGGCTCCTTCAGGTCTGGGAGGCTTGCACCGCACCTCTTTGGTATAGTATAGTGGGTGTTGGCATTAGGGAAGGTTGCTTATCAGTGATATCTATCTGGCTATTTGGTCAGCTTTACATCTGATTAATGTTTGACAACAATCTGATTCAGTAAAGGTTTGGTCTATTACTGGGGGGTACCTGTTATTATCTTTAGAATCCACTTCTTGTCAGCAAACATTGTTTGGTAACGGTGTATGAGGGCCTCATTAATTGGCAGTGTACCATATGTAACAAATGCACTTTATATTAATCTGCTATATTTCTTAAAGGGTTCCTTGGAATACCGGTACAATTGTTATATACTGTTATGTGGATCCTTGTTACCATTTTTGGGGGGATGTGGATGGGTCCTTTCTGTTTTTAAATGTTTTTAAATGTTTGTTTCTCCCTGTTTCTTGCCTTTATGTATGGTGGATTGGTATAATAATAAAAAACATTTGCTAGGTTGATCCCACTGTGTGCATATTACTTTTTTCTTTTTTGCTTTTCTGGTATTCTATATATTCATGTGGTTGATCCCTTTAACATTTATTGTGTGCGGTGCCCGCCTTTCTTTGTTTTTCAAACCTTTATTGAATGCAGCGCAAGATAGCATTAAAGCCGCTAATTCAATTACCGGCTTTTCATTTCTCCTTCCCAAACCCGACAGGATATGAGACATGGTTTACATACAGTAAACCATCTCATATCCCTTTTTTTTTGCATATTCCACACCACTAATGTTAGTAGTGTGTATGTGCAAAATTTAGGCGCTGTAGCTATTAAATTTAAGGGTTAAATCGCGGAAAAAATTGGCGTGGGCTCCCGCGCAATTTTCTCCGCCAGAGTAGTAAAGCCAGTGACTGAGGGCAGATATTAATAGCCAGGAGAGGGTCCATGGTTATTGGCCCCCCGTGGCTAAAAACATCTGCCCCCAGCCACCCCAGAAAAGGCACATCTGGAAGATGCGCCTGTTCTGGCACTTGGCCACTCTCTTCCCACTGCCGTGTAGCGGTGGGATATGGGGTAATGAAGGGTTAATGCCACCTTGCTATTGTAAGGTGACATTAAGCCAGATTAATAATGGACAGGCGTCAATTATGACACCTATCCATTATTAATCCAATTGTATGAAAGGGTTAAAAAAACACACACATGATTAAAAAGTATTTTAATGAAATAAACACACAGGTTGCTTTAATATTTTATTGCTCTCTCAATCCATGTGATGACCCTCGCTTGGAAAAATAATAAACCAACAATATACATACCTTCAGATGACCTGTCACGTCCCATGAGGTAATCCATCTGAAGGGGTTAAAATATTTTACAAGCAGGAGCCCTGCTATAATGCAGCTGTGCTCGTGCTTGTAAGCCCCGGGGAATGAAGGAAATGTAGGTCAATGACCTATAGTTACCTTCAGTCGCGGTGATGCGCCCCCTGCTGGTTGTCCTCATATGACCTCGAGCGTGGGAAAAAGTTCCCAGGCTGCTGTTCATGAGGACATCCAGCAGGGGGCGCATCACCGCGACTGAAGGTAACTATAGGTCATTGACCTACATTTCCTTCATTCCCCGGGGCTTACAAGCATGAGCACAGCTGCATTAGCAGGGCTCCTGCTTGTAAAATATTTTAACCCCTTCAGATGGATTACCTCGTGGGACGTGACAGGTCATCTGAAGGTATGTATATTGTTGGTTTATTATTTTTCCAAGCGAGGGTCATCACATGGATTGAGAGAGCAATAAAATATTAAAGCAACCTGTGTGTTTATTTCATTAAAATACTTTTTAATAATCATGTGTGTTTTTTAACCCTTTCATACAATTGGATTAATAATGGATAGGTGTCATAATTGACGCCTTTCCATTATTAATCTGGCTTAATGTCACCTTACAATAGCAAGGTGGCATTAACCCTTCATTACCCCATATCCCACCGCTACACGGGAGTGGCAAGAGAGTGGCCAAGTGCCTGAATAGGCGCATCTTCCAGATGTGCCTTTTCTGGGGTGGCTGGGGGCAGATGTTTTTAGCCACGGGGGGGCCAATAACCATGGACCCTCTCCTGGCTATTAATATCTGCCCTCAGTCACTGGCTTTACTACTCTGGCGGAGAAAATTGCGCGGGAGCCCACGCCAATTTTTTCTGCGATTTAACCCTTAAATTTAATAGCTACAGCGCCGAAATTTTGCACATACACACTACTAACATTAGTAGTGTGGAATATGCAAAAAAAAGGGGGATATGACATGGTTTACTGTATGTAAACCATGTCTCATATCCTGTCGGGTTTGGGAAGGAGAAATGAAAAGCCGGTAATTGAATTAGCGGCTTTAATGCTATCTTGCGCTGCATTAAATATAAATATACATATATAGGTGTCTCACTGACATATATATGTATATATACCTATTCTATGTGTGTATATCTACTCTATTCTAACCTGTCAGTGTGATTTTACTGTACACCTAGCTGAATTACCGGCATTTCAAAGGACACCGGTGCGTAAAAATCGGACAGAACTCGCATGGTGCGAGTGCTGTGCGATTTTTTTCTCGCACCCATTGACTTGCATTGGCGAGTCTCGTCCGAGACTCGCAGCAAAATCGCAGCATGCTGCGATTTTTTTCTCAGTCCGATTTCGGCTGAGAAAAAAATCGCAAATGAAAAGACACCTATTGAATAACATTGGTCCGAGTGCAATCCGATTTTTTATCGGATTGCACTCGTCCGTTTTCCTCGCCAGTGGAAATGAGCCCTTAGGGTTTGCTCAAATCCACGTATACAAAGTTGCTGGGATTCTCAGCCCGAAAAGTTGGAGAGTGTCAGGCAATTGTCATGCTTTTTGTTTTCTGACCTAGCATCCGTATGTAATGCGTTTTTAACATCAGCTGTCATGTTCTCAATGGCAAGAGAACATAGCATCAGCATATATAGGAACTAGCTCTTGGAAGATGGGAACTGAGCTGACCATGAACTAAACCTAACGCACAACTAGCAGTGGCCGGGTAGCATGCCTACGTTGATTCTAGATGCCCAGCACCAGCCGGAGGACTAAATAATGCTAGCAGAGGAAAATATTAGTCCTAGCTCACCTCTAGAGAAATACCCCGAAAGGAGACAGAGGCCCCCCACATGTATTGGCGGTGAATTAAGATGAAATAACAAACGTAGTATGAAAATAGGTTTAGCAAATTTGAGGTCCACTTACTACATAGCAGAAGACAGAAAGGACACTTTCATGGTCAGCTGAAAACCCTATCAAAACACCATCCAGAAATTACTTTAAAACTCTGGCATTAACTCATAACACCAGAGTGGCAATTCCTGTTCACAAGAGCTTTCCAGACACAGTAACGAAACTACAGCTGTGAACTGGAACAAAAATGCAAAAACAAACATGGACAAGAGTCCAACTTATCTAGTAGTTGTCTAGGAGCAGGAACAAGCACAGAGAGGCTTCTGATAACATTGTTGACCGGCAAGCAACTAACAGAGCAGCAAGGTTATATAGCGACTCCCACATCTTGATGGGAACAGGTGAACAGAGAAGATGAAGACACCAGTTCAATTCCACCAGTAGCCACCGGGGGAGCCCAGAATCCAAATTCACAACAGTACCCCCCCCTCAAGGAGGGGGCACCGAACCCTCACCAGAACCACCAGGGCGATCAGGATGGGCCCTATGAAAGGCACGAACCAAATCAGAGGCATGAACATCAGATGCATTCACCCAAGAATTATCCTCCTGGCCGTATCCCTTCCACTTGACCAGATACTGGAGTCTCCGTCTGGAAACACGAGAGTCTAAGATTTTCTCCACAACGTACTCCAACTCACCCTCAACCAACACCGGAGCAGGAGGCTCAACGGAAGGCACAACCGGTACCTCATACCTGCGCAATAATGACCGATGAAAAACGTTATGAATAGAAAAGGATGCAGGGAGGTCCAAACGGAAGGAAACAGGGTTAAGAATCTCCAATATCTTATACGGGCCGATGAACCGAGGCTTAAACTTAGGAGAAGAGACCCTCATAGGGACAAAACGAGAAGACAACCACACCAAATCCCCAACACAAAGCCGAGGACCAACACGACGGTGGCGGTTGGCAAAAAGCTGAGTCTTCTCCTGGGACAACCTCAAATTGTCCACCACCTGACCCCAGATCTGATGCAATCTCTCCACCACAGCATCCACTCCAGGACAATCCGAAGATTCCACCTGACCAGAGGAAAATCGAGGATGAAACCCCGAATTACAGAAAAACGGGGACACCAAAGTGGCAGAGCTGGCCCGATTATTGAGAGCGAACTCTGCCAATGGCAAAAAAGCAACCCAATCATCCTGGTCAGCAGACACAAAACACCTCAGATATGTCTCCAGGGTCTGATTAGTCCGCTCGGTCTGGCCATTCGTCTGAGGATGGAAAGCGGACGAAAAAGATAAATCTATGCCCATCCTAGCACAGAATGCCCGCCAAAATCTAGACACGAATTGGGTCCCTCTGTCAGAAATGATATTCTCAGGAATACCATGCAAACGAACAACATTTTGAAAAAACAGAGGAACCAACTCGGAAGAAGAAGGCAACTTGGGCAGAGGAACCAAATGGACCATCTTAGAGAAACGGTCACACACCACCCAGATGACAGACATCTTCTGAGAAACAGGCAGATCTGAAATAAAATCCATCGAGATGTGCGTCCAAGGCCTCTTAGGAATAGGCAAGGGCAACAATAATCCACTAGCCCGAGAACAACAAGGCTTGGCCCGAGCACAAACGTCACAAGACTGCACAAAGCCTCGCACATCTCGTGACAGGGAAGGCCACCAGAAGGACCTTGCCACCAAATCCCTGGTACCAAAAATGCCAGGATGACCTGCCAACGCAGAAGAATGAACCTCAGAGATGACTCTACTGGTCCAATCATCAGGAACAAACAGTTTATCAGGTGGGCAACGATCCGGTCTATCCGCCTGAAACTCCTGCAAGGCCCGCCGCAGGTCTGGAGAAACGGCTGACAATACCACTCCATCCTTAAGGATACCTGTGGGCTCAGAGTTACCAGGCGAGTCAGGCTCAAAACTCCTAGAAAGGGCATCCGCCTTAACATTCTTAGAACCCGGTAGGTATGACACCACAAAATTAAACCGAGAGAAAAATAATGACCAGCGCGCCTGTCTAGGATTCAGGCGCCTGGCGGTCTCAAGATAAATCAAATTTTTGTGGTCAGTCAATACCACCACCTGATGTCTGGCCCCCTCAAGCCAATGGCGCCACTCCTCAAAAGCCCACTTCATGGCCAAAAGCTCCCGATTCCCAACATCATAATTCCGCTCAGCGGGCGAAAATTTACGGGAAAAGAAGGCACAAGGCCTCATCACGGAGCAGTCAGAACTTTTCTGCGACAACACTGCCCCAGCTCCGATCTCAGAAGCGTCGACCTCAACCTGAAAAGGTAGAGCAACATCAGGCTGACGCAACACAGGGGCAGAGGAAAAATGGCGCTTAAGCTCCCGAAAGGCCTCCACAGCGTCAGGGGACCAATCAGCAACATCAGCACCCTTCTTAGTCAAATCGGTCAATGGCTTAGCAATATCCGAAAAACCAGCAATAAATCGACGATAAAAGTTAGCAAAGCCCAAAAATTTCTGAAGACTCTTAAGAGAAGAGGGCTGCGTCCAATCACAAATAGCTTGAACCTTGACAGGATCCATTTCAATGGAAGAGGGAGAAAAAATATATCCCAAAAAGGAAATCCTCTGTACCCCAAAAACACACTTAGAACCCTTCACACACAAAGAATTAGACCGCAAAACCTGGAAAACCCTCCTGACTTGCTGGACATGAGAGTCCCAGTCATCCGAAAAAATCAGAATATCATCCAGATACACAATCATAAATTTATCCAAATAATCGCGAAAAATATCATGCATAAAGGACTGGAAAACTGACGGAGCATTTGAAAGACCAAAAGGCATCACTAAATACTCAAAGTGGCCCTCGGGCGTATTAAATGCGGTTTTCCACTCATCCCCCTGCCTGATTCGCACCAAATTATACGCCCCACGAAGGTCAATCTTAGAGAACCACTTGGCCCCCTTTATGCGAGCAAACAAATCAGTCAGCAACGGCAATGGGTATTGATATTTAACAGTGATTTTGTTCAAAAGCCGATAATCGATACATGGTCTCAAAGAGCCGTCTTTTTTTGACACAAAGAAAAAAACGGCTCCTAAGGGAGATGACGATGGACGAATATGTCCCTTTTCCAAGGACTCCTTTATATATTCTCGCATAGCAGCATGTTCAGGCACAGACAGATTAAACAAACGACCCTTAGGGTATTTACTACCCGGGATTAAATCTATGGCACAATCGCACTCTCGGTGCGGAGGTAACGAACCAAGCTTGGATTCTTCAAAGACGTCACGATAGTCAGACAGGAACTCAGGAATTTCAGAGGGAATAGATGATGAAATGGAAACCACAGGTACATCCCCATGAGCCCCTTTACATCCCCAGCTCAACACAGACATAGCTCTCCAGTCGAGGACTGGGTTGTGAGATTGCAGCCAAGGCAATCCTAGCACCAAATCATCATGTAGATTATACAGCACCAGAAAGCGAATAATCTCCTGGTGATCCGGATTAATACGCATAGTTACTTGTGTCCAGTATTGTGGTTTATTATTAGCCAATGGGGTGGAGTCAATCCCCTTCAGAGGAATAGGAGTCTCCAAAGGCTCTAAATCATACCCACAGCGTTTGGCAAAGGACAAATCCATAAGACTCAAAGCGGCGCCAGAGTCGACATAGGCGTCCGTGGTAATAGATGACAAAGAGCAAATCAGGGTCACAGATAGAATAAACTTAGACGGTAAGGTGCAAATGGAAACAGATTTATCAAGCTTTTTAGTGCGCTTAGAGCATGCTGATATAACATGAGTAGAATCACCACAATAGAAACACAACCCATTTTTCCGTCTAAAATTCTGCCGCTCGCTTCGGGACAGAATTCTATCACACTGCATACTCTCTGGCGACTTCTCAGTGGACACCGCCAGATGGTGCACTGGTTTGCGCTCCCGCAAACGCCTATCGATCTGAATAGCCATTGTCATGGACTCATTCAGACCCGCAGGCACAGGGAACCCCACCATAACATCCTTAATGGCATCAGAGAGACCCTCTCTGAAAGTCGCCGCCAGGGCGCACTCATTCCACTGAGTAAGCACAGACCATTTACGGAATCTTTGGCAGTAAATTTCCGCTTCATCTTGCCCCTGAGATAGGGACATCAAAGTTTTTTCTGCCTGAAGCTCCAAATGAGGTTCGTCATAAAGCAACCCCAAGGCCAGAAAAAACGCATCCACATTGAGCAACGCAGGATCCCCTGGTGTCAATGAAAAAGCCCAGTCTTGAGGGTCGCCCCGGAGCAAGGAAATCACAATCCTGACCTGCTGTGCAGGGTCTCCGGCAGAGCGAAATTTCAGGGACAAAAATAATTTGCAATTATTTCGAAAATTCTGAAACCCAGATCTATTCCCCGAGAAAAATTCCGGCAAAGGAATTCTCGGCTCAGATACAGGTGCATGACAAACAAAGTCTTGCAAATTTTGTACCTTCGTGGCGAGATTATTCAAACCTGCAGTTACACTCTGAAGATCCATTACAAACAGGTGGACACAGAGCCATTCAAAGATTAGAAGGAGAAAAAAAAAAAAAAAAAAAATCTCAGCAGACTTCTTATTTCTCTCCTTTCTCAGCCAAGGATTTTAACCCTTTAGCGGGCCGGTCAAACTGTCATGTTCTCAATGGCAAGAGAACATAGCATCAGCATATATAGGAACTAGCTCTTGGAAGATGGGAACTGAGCTGACCATGAACTAAACCTAACGCACAACTAGCAGTGGCCGGGTAGCATGCCTACGTTGATTCTAGATGCCCAGCACCAGCCGGAGGACTAAATAATGCTAGCAGAGGAAAATATTAGTCCTAGCTCACCTCTAGAGAAATACCCCGAAAGGAGACAGAGGCCCCCCACATGTATTGGCGGTGAATTAAGATGAAATAACAAACGTAGTATGAAAATAGGTTTAGCAAATTTGAGGTCCACTTACTACATAGCAGAAGACAGAAAGGACACTTTCATGGTCAGCTGAAAACCCTATCAAAACACCATCCAGAAATTACTTTAAAACTCTGGCATTAACTCATAACACCAGAGTGGCAATTCCTGTTCACAAGAGCTTTCCAGACACAGTAACGAAACTACAGCTGTGAACTGGAACAAAAATGCAAAAACAAACATGGACAAGAGTCCAACTTATCTAGTAGTTGTCTAGGAGCAGGAACAAGCACAGAGAGGCTTCTGATAACATTGTTGACCGGCAAGCAACTAACAGAGCAGCAAGGTTATATAGCGACTCCCACATCTTGATGGGAACAGGTGAACAGAGAAGATGAAGACACCAGTTCAATTCCACCAGTAGCCACCGGGGGAGCCCAGAATCCAAATTCACAACAATCAGCTTTTACATACTGTAATTCTCTGTGATTTCAATCTAGTTTTCTAACTAATAAAAGAATCTTATATACAGATATAGGTAGATAATAGATAGATGCTAGTAAGCAAGATGTCAGTGAGATATATAATTAGTGCAGGGAGTGTGTACCTTACTGTACATGTATTTAGCTAATAAATATAAAACTAGATGGGTATTTCCTGAAGGAACTACAGATAGTGCTTTGGAATGGTGCCCGGGTTGCCCCAGCAAGACTTTCACACTTGGGTGCCCCTCAGGCACTGGTTTGGTAATTGTAGCCCCTCAGGGTTGAGGCCACTCTGGGTCCGATTTGGTGGGCCGGGTCACTCTAGGTCCGATTTGGTGGGCCGGGTCACTCTGGGTCCGATTTGGTGGGCCGGGTCACTCTGGGTCCGATTTGGTGGGCCGGGTCACCCTGGGTCCGATTTGGTGGGCCGGGTCACTCTGGGTCCGATTTGGTGGCCCGGGTCACTCTGGGTCCGATTTGGTGGCCCGGGTCACTCTGGGTCCGATTTGGTGGCCCGGGTCACTCTGGGTCCGATTTGGTGGCCCGGGTCACTCTGGTTCCGATTTGGTGGCCCGGGTCACTCTGGGTCCGATTTGGTGGGCCGGGTCACTCTGGGTCCGATTTGGTGGGCCGGGTCACTCTGACAGCAGGATAAGGGAATGGCTGATAACAGAGAGAATAGACTGACAGCAGGACAGGGGAATGGCTGATAACAGAGAGAAATAGTGGCCCGGGTCACTCTGGGTCCGATTTGGTGGTCCGGGTCATTCTGGGTCCGATTTGGTGGGCCGGGTCATTCTGGGTCCGATTTGGTGGGCCGGTTCACTGTGGGACCGATTTTGTGGGCCGGGTCACTCTGGGTCCGATTTGGTGGGCCGGGTCACTGTGGGACCGATTTGGTGGGCCGGGTCACTCTGGGTCCGATTTGGTGGCCCGGGTCACTCTGGGTCCGATTTGGTGGCCGGGTCACTCTGGGTCCGATTTGGTGGCCCGGGTCACTCTGGGTCCGATTTGGTGGCCCGGGTCACTCTGGTTCCGATTTGGTGGCCCGGGTCACTCTGGGTCCGATTTGGTGGCCCGGGTCACTCTGGGTCCGATTTGGTGGCCCGGGTCACTCTAGGTCCGATTTGGTGGCCCGGGTCACTCTGGGTCCGATTTGGTGGCTCGGGTCACTCTGGGTCCGATTTGGTGGCCCGGGTCACTCTGGGTCCGATTTGGTGGGCTGGGTCACTCTGGGTCCGATTTGGTGGCTCGGGTCACTCTGGGTCCGATTTGGTGGCCCGGGTCACTCTGGGTCCGATTTGGTGGCCCGGGTCACTCTGGGTCCGATTTGGTGGGCCGGGTCACTCTGGGTCCGATTTGGTGGGCCGGGTCACTCTGGGTCCGATTTGGTGGGCCGGGTCACTCTGGGTCCGATTTGGTGGGCCGGGTCACTCTGACTGACAGGATAAGGGAATGGCTGATAACAGAGAGAATAGACTGACAGCAGGACAGGGGAATGGCTGATAACAGAGAGAAATAGTGGCCCGGGTCCCTCTGGGTCCGATTTGGTGGTCCGGGTCATTCTGGGTCCGATTTGGTGGCCCGGGTCATTTTGGGTCCGATTTGGTGGCCCGGGTCACTCTGGGTCCGATTTGGTGGGCCGGGTCACTGTGGGACCGATTTGGTGGGCCGGGTCACTCTGGGTCCGATTTGGTGGGCCGGGTCACTGTGGAACCGATTTGGTGGGCCGGGTCACTCTGGGTCCGATTTGGTGGGCCGGGTCACTCTGGGTCCGATTTGGTGGGCCGGGTCACTCTGGGTCCGATTTGGTGGGCCGGGTCACTCTAGGTCCGATTTGGTGGGCCGGGTCACTCTGGGTCCGATTTGGTGGCCCGGGTCACTCTGGGTCCGATTTGGTGGGCCGGGTCACTCTGGGTCCGATTTGGTGGGCCGGGTCACTCTGGGTCCGATTTGGTGGGCCGGGTCACTCTGGGTCCGATTTGGTGGGCCAGGTCACTCTGGGTCCGATTTGGTGGGCCGGGTCACTCTGGGTCCGATTTGGTGGCCCGGGTCACTCTGGGTCCGATTTGGTGGCCCGGGTCACTCTGGGTTCGATTTGGTGGCCGGGGTCACTCTGGGTCCAATTTGGTGGGCCGGGTCACTCTGGGTCCAATTTGGTGGGCCGGGTCACTCTGGGTCCAATTTGGTGGGCCGGGTCACTCTGACTGACAGCAGGATAAGGGAATGGCTGATAACAGAGAATAGACTGACAGCAGGACAAGGGAATGGCTGATAACAGAGAGAATAGACTGACAGCAGGACAGGGGAATGGCAGATAACAGAGAATACTAGATGGGTATTTCCTGAAGGAACTACAGATAGGGCTTTGGAATGGTGCCCGGGTTGCCCCAGCAAGACTTTCACGCTTGGGTGCCCCTCAGGCGCTGGTTTGGTAGTTGTAGCCACTCTGGGTCCGATTTGGCGGGCGGCGCCACTCGGGGTCCGATTTGGCTGGCGGCGCCACTCTGGGTCCGATTTGGCGGGCGGCGCCACTCTGGGTCCGATTTGGCTGGCGGCGCCACTCTGGGTCCGATTTGGCGGGCGGTGCCATTCTGGGTCCGATTTGGCGGGCGGTGCCACTCTGGGTCCAATTTGGCGGGCGGCGCCACTCGGGATCCGATTTGGCGGGCGGCGCCACTCTGGGTCCGATTTGGCGGGCGGCGCCACTCTGGGTCCGATTTGGCTGGTGGCGCCACTCTGGGTCCGATTTGGCAGGCGGCGCCACTCAGGGTCCGATTTGGCGGGCGGCGCCACTCCGGGTCCGATTTGGCGGGCGGTGCCACTCCGGGTCCGATTTGGCGGGCGGCGCCACTCTGGGTCCGATTTGGCGGGCGGCGCCACTCTGGGTCCGATTTGGCGCGCGGCGCCACTCTGGGTCCGATTTGGCGGGCGGCGCCACTCTGGGTCCGATTTGGCGGGCGGCGCCACTCTGGGTCCGATTTGGCGGGCGGCGCCACTCTGGGTCCGATTTGGCGGGCGGCGCCACTCTGGGTCTGATTTGGCGGGCGGCGCCACTCTGGGTCCGATTTGGCGGGCGGCGCCACTCTGGGTCCGATTTGGCGGGCGGCGCCACTCTGGGTCCGATTTGGCGGGCGGCGCCACTCTGGGTCCGATTTGACGGGCGGTGCCACTCTGGGTCCGATTTGGCGGGCGGCGCCACTCTGGGTCCGACTTGGCGGGCGGCGCCACTCTGGGTCTGACTTGGCGGGCGGCGCCACTCTGGGTCCGACTTGGCGGGCGGCGCCACTCTGGGTCCGACTTGGCGGACGGCGCCAATCTGGGTCCGATTTGGCGGGCGGGGGCACTCTGGGTCCGATTTGGCGGGCGGCGCCACTCTGGGTCCGATTTGGCGGGCGGGGGCATTCTGGGTCCGATTTGGCAAGCGGGGGCACTCTGGTCCGATTTGCTGGGCTGGGTCCGATTTGGTGAGCGGGGCAATAATGATAAGACTACAGATAGTGCTTTGTAATTGTGCTGTACTGTCACTTTAAGAGCTGATATTATCTGACAAAACTTGTGACCTGGTGGGCTGATGTAGAGTTTATAGGCGTTGGCATAGTAACTGGGTCTCACTGCGCATATCAATGAGCTAATCAGCCAGGTGGCAGTTATTTTTAGAAATTGCCTCAGAAATCAGGCCCATTATAAACGTATTGGAAAATTTCCCTATTGAAATGCATTGAGACACTTTTTTCAAACGCAAATTGCGCCAAAACTACAAATCCGATCGACACGAAAAATACTTAGCACACCTCTCAGGAACGCTGGCTTCGAAATGACACCTCACTGGAGTCTGTGAGTTTAGCGGTTCGGGCCGCATTACGTGCGGACTGAATAATAAGAATAAGAAGTTTACCACGGTGGAATAACAGTATAGTGCTTTGTTCCAAAGCACTATAATAAGAAGTTATCCACGATGGAATAACAGTATAGTGCTTTGTTCCAAAGCACTATAATAAGAAGTTATCCACGATGGAATAACAGTATAGTGCTTTGTTCCAAAGCACTATAATTACATGAAAAAAATGGCCTGGGGTCCCCTTTATTTTTAACCCCTTATGACCAGCAGTATTTTCGTTTTTTGCCCCCCTTCTTCCCAGAGCCATAATTTTTTTATTTTTCGGTCAATATGGCCATGTGAGGGTTTGTTTCTTGCAGGATGAGTTGTACTTTGGAATTACACCACTGATTTTTAACACAACGTGTACTAGAAAATGGGAAAAATATTCCAAGTGCAGTGAAAGTGAAAACAAGTGCAATTCCACAGTTGTTTTTTTTTTTTACCATGTTCACTAAATCTTGAAACTGACCAGCCATTATGATTTCCCAGGTCATTATGAGTTCATAGACACCAAACATGTATCGGTTCTTTTTTTATTTTAGTGGTGAAAAAAAATTCCAAAATTTGGTAAAAAAAAAAAAAAGCGCCAATTTCCGAGACCTGTAGCATCTCCATTTTTCGTGATCTTGGGTTGGGTGACGGCTTATTTTTTGTGCTCTGAACTGTTGTTTTTATTGATACCATTTAGGTCCAGATAAATTCTTTTGATCACCCGTTATTGCATTTTATTAAAATGTAGCGGCGACCAAAAAAACTTAATTCTGGCGTTTTTACTTTTTTCTCGTTACACTGTTTAGCGATCAGGTTCATTCTTTTCTTATATTGATAGATCGAGAGATTCTGAATGTGGCGTGGAGTGTTTTCACTGATTTCTAAAAAAATAAATCTTTTATGTGCAGCAAAAAAAGCGCCAAAGTTTGCAATGAGAATGAAACCCACTTTACATACAATAATGTCCAATAATAGTCCAAGAGTTCCCCATATTGCCTGAAACTCATATATTGGAACTTGAATTATTTCTTACATATCACACACTGCTTCAGGTACATAAAGCCAAGCTATTGGGTATATTTGATGTATATTTACAGCAGTTACAGTTAGGTCCATATATATTTGGACAGAGACAACATTTTTCTAATTTTGGTTATAGACATTACCACAATAAATTTTAAACAAAACAATTCAGATGCAGTTGAAGTTCAGACTTTCAGCTTTCATTTGAGGGTATCCACATTAAAATTGGATGAAGGTTTAAGGAGTTTCAGCTCCTTAACCTGTGCCACCCTGTTTTTAAAGGGACCAAAAGTAATTGGACAATTGACTCCAAGGCTATTTCATGGACAGGTGTGGGCAATCCCTTCATTATGTCATTCTCAATTAAGCAGATAAAAGGCCTGGAGATGATTTGAGGTGTGGTGCTTGCATTTGGAAGGTTTTCCTATGAAGTAAACATGCGGTCAAAAGCGCTCTCCATGCAGGTGAAACAAGCCATCCTTAAGCTGCGAAAACAGAAAAAAACCATCTGAGAAATTGCTACATTATTAGGAGTGGCAAAATCTACAGTTTGGTACATCCTGAGAAAGAAAGAAAGCACTGGTGAACTCATCAATGCAAAAAGACCTGGGCGGCCACGGAAGACAACAGTGGTGGATGATCGCAGAATAATCTCCATGGTGAAGAGAAACCCCTTCACAACAGCCAACCCAGTGACCAACACCCTCCAGGAGGTCGGCGTATCAATATCCAAATCTACCATAAAGAGAAGACTGCATGAAAGTAAATACAGAGGGTTCACTGCACGGTGCAAGCCACTCATAAGCATCAAGAATAAAAAGGCTAGACTGGACTATGCTAAAAAACATCTAAAAAAGCCAGCACAGTTCTGGAAGAACATTCTTTGGACAGATGAAACAAAGATCAACCTCTACCAGAATGATGGCAAGAGAAAAGTATGGCGAAGGCTTGGTACAGCTCATGATCCAAAGCATACCACATCATCTGTAAAACATGGCAGAGGCAATGTGATGGCTTGGGCATGCATGGCTGCCAGTGGCACTGGGTCACTAGTGTTTATTGATGATGTGACACAGGACAGAAGCGGCCAAATGAATTCTGAGGTATTCAGAGACATACTGTGTGCACAGATCCAGCCAAATGCAGCCAAACCGATTGGTCGTCGTTTCATACTACAGATGGACAATGACCCAAAACATAAAGCCAAAACAACCCAGCAGTTTATTAAAGCAAAGAAGTGGAATATTCTTGAATGGCCAAGTCAGTCACCTGATCTCAACCCAATTGAGCAGCATTTCACTTGTTAAAGACTAAACTTCAGACAGAAAGGCCCACAAACAAACAGCAACTGAAAACCACCGCAGTGAAGGCCTGGCAGAGCATCAAAAAGGAGGAAACACAGCGTCTGGTGATGTCCATGAGATTAAGACTTCAAGCAGTCATTGCCAACAAAGGGTTTTCAACCAAGTACTAAAAATGAACATTTTATTTAAAATTATTGAATCTGTCCAATTACTTTTGGTCCCTTTAAAAACAGGGTGGCACATGTTAAGTAGCTGAAACTCCTTAACCCTTCATCCAATTTTAATGTGGATACCCTCAAATGAAAGCTGAACGTCTGAACTTCAACTGCATCTGAATTGTTTTGGTTAAAATTCATTGTGGTAATGTCTATAACCAAAATTAGAAAAATGTTGTCTCTGTCCAAATATATATGGACCTAACTGTATGTTGTGTGAAGGTGAACCAGCTCCAGTCACATAAAGGTTCCTGTTTACAGATGAAGAATTCAGGACGTGCCAATAAGAAAATAATGAAAGTATGTATTTGTAACGCAAGAGCAATGCAGAAAGCTGCCATGTGTAGTAACACATTCATGTAATTATCACGTCATTACAAATCATTGATTTAGAAAGTACCTAACACAAGCCAAAATAAACATACGGCACAAATAATGAGCTTTCAGAAATACCCTAGGATTATTATTTCATTTACAACCCCAATTGCACCCAAACTTGGAGGCTGTCAGTGGCGTAATTAGAGTCTGATGGGCAAAATTTGGACCAGCACCCCCATCCTGGTGTATATATCCTCTATCCAGGTATATATATACCTTATCCTGGTATATGTCCCTTATCCTGGGCCCCATCCTGGCATATATGTCCCTTATCCGGGCCCTATGCTGGTATACTGTATATATATTCCATCCCGGTTTACATGTCCCTTATCCTGGGCCCCATCTTGGTATATATGTCCTTTATCCTGGGCCCCATGCTGGTATATATACACACACATATATATATATATATATATATATATATATATATATATATATATATATATATATATCATCCATCCTGGTATGCATGTCCCTTATCCTAGTTTATATATCCCCCATCCTGGTATATGTCCCTTATCCTGGGCCCCATGCTGGTATAATGTCCCTTATCATGGCCCTATCCTGGTCTATATATCCCCGTCCTGGTATATGTCCTCATTCTGGGCCCCATGCTGGTATATATACACTCACTGGCCACTTTATTAGGTACACCTGTCCAACTTCTTGTTAACACTTAATTTCTAATCAGCCAATCACATGGCGGCAACTCAGTGCATTTAGGCATGTAGACATGGTCAAGACAATCTCCTGAAGTTCAAACCGAGCATCAGTATGGGGAAGAAAGGTGATTTGAGTGCCTTTGAACGTGGCATGGTTGTTGGTGCCAGAAGGGCTGGTCTGAGTATTTCAGAAACTGCTGATCTACTGGGATTTTCACGCACAACCATCTCTAGGGTTTACAGAGAATGGCCCGAAAAAGAAAAAAAATCCAGTGAGCGGCAGTTCTGTGGGCGGAAATGCCTTGTTGATGCCAGAGGTCAGAGGAGAATGGGCAGACTGGTTCGAGCTGATAGAAAGGCAACAGTGACTCAAATCGCCACCCGTTACAACCAAGGTAGGCCTAAGAGCATCTCTGAACGCACAGTGCGTCGAACTTTGAGGCAGATGGGCTACAGCAGCAGAAGACCACACCGGGTACCACTCCTTTCAGCTAAGAACAGGAAACCGAGGCTACAATTTGCACAAGCTCATCGAAATTGGACAGTAGAAGATTGGAAAAACGTTGCTTGGTCTGATGAGTCTCGATTTCTGCTGCGACATTCGGATGGTAGGGTCAGAATTTGGCGTAAACAACATGAAAGCATGGATCCATCCTGCCTTGTATGGAGCATCTTTGGGATGTGCAGCCGACAAATCTGCGGCAACTGTGTGATGCCATCATGTCAATATGGACCAAAATCTCTGAGGAATGCTTCCAGCACCTTGTTGAATCTATGCCACGAAGAATTGAGGCAGTTCTGAAGGCAAAAGGGGTCCAACCCGTTACTAGCATGGTGTACCTAATAAAGTGGCCGGTGAGTGTATATATATATACATATATATATATATATATATATATATATATATATATATATATATATATATATATACTAGATGGTGGCCCGATTCTAACGCATTGGGTATTCTAGAATATGTTGTCAGGACTCTGAACATTTTTTACCTTTTGTGCATTACTGCCCTCTTCCAAGATGGCGTCTTTGGTCTCATGTGCACTGTGTCCTCCTGCTATAAAACTCCACCCCAGCCTTCAGTCTGTGCTAGAGTATTCTGCCTTACATCCAGCTCCTGACCTCTGATTACTCCCTGGCTATACACCTGCTCCTGTGAACCTGTGTGGTGATCCTGCTACTCTGCTCTGAGTTCCTGCTGCATACACCAGTTTTCAGTAATCCTCCTTCATCTGCTGCTCGTGTTTACTTCATCTGCATTTGCTGGACATGTAAGCTGTTGCTGCTGCTGTAATAACCTGAGACTATTAACCAGGCCTCCCTGGTTGAGCTAAGATATGATTTGAACTGCCTTATAAGCATATCTATCTGTGTTTGGACTAAGACAAGGATTTATTCGTGTCAAGTATCCTCAAGAATAACTGTGCTTCATAGACATTCTGCTTGATTGCATTTCCCTCTGAAGTTTCCTATAGACTGCTAAGCTGCGTTTATTATTTGCACCAAGTGTTGTGGACTTGAGTTTCTCTCTGCACCTGTTTGAATCACCGTGTGATAATATAGACTTTACCACTTATAAAACTGTGTCCTGTAGTTGTTGTGTTCCACGCAAAGAGTCTCCTGAGTTATCCCCTATTATTATTACAGGATACTCTAGCCATAAAAAAAAGGAGACTGCTGGAACAATGACTGCAGAAAGCAGATTAGAGCAGGTGTTTTCCATAATTAGATCACTGCAGGAAGATGTGGAAGGTCTGCAAAAGAAGTTTGGAAGCTTTGAACACAATCAACAAGTGTTTGGACAAACGTTGCAGGACTTAACCCTCCGTCACATACAATATTCGGACTAATGAGTTCACATACAATGTGCCTGTCAGGCGCCTGCTGGAAAAATACCTATAATATCTAATGTTTTCAATTTCAGTGCTCTAAAAGTGATCAGTGACCTTCATAGGGATGTAATAAAAGAGACTACACATAATCAGTTGCAAAAAAAAACATTTACTTAACATAAAACTAATAACTATGAAATACAAACTTTTCAAAACTCCCGCCAAATAGTCCCCAGTTCGACTCTCTCAAAAAAATGTACAAAGAAAATTTTTGAACACAAACTTAATTTTAAGGTACCTTAAGTACTATTAAAAACATATTCAATCAGAAGTAGATGCAGAGGTTTCCCCAGAAAAGTCACACTTGCAGAGCAAATAGCAAGAATTACACACCATTTTTGCATGTGTCAGGCAAATTGCTTTATGACATTTGAGACATTCATAATTTGAAAGCCTTCTGGTTCCGCTTTCCGTTTGGCAGGTGGTGCATCTCCTTCTTTTGTGAGGTGGTGCAGATGGTGACTTTTCACCATCATCTTCTGGGCGGAACCTTTTCAGCTGAACTGAACTGAGCTGAAGGAATATGTTAGGGAACTACTGTATATGCCTGAGCAGCACACTTTCTTTTATAAAATCTCCCTTATTTATATGAAATATCCTCACATTTTGTGCTATACATTCATAAAACAAGCTAAATAAACTATTGTGATGAATAAAAACATAAAATACCAACCTTACTGAATGTGACGTATTCACATACAATGAGCCTGAGAGATCTGTGCAGCTATATCCTCTCCCCTGAAGCTCTGAAATCCAACTGTGATATCAGGTTTCACAGACCTTCAAGAGACAGGAGACTACCTGGAGGGAGGGGCTTTCCTCACAATCTGGTGAGGAAGGAGAAATGAAAGTAAAAGAGAAGCGCCTGTCAGATCAGTTGTATGTGACGGAGGGTTAAGCAACCGCATGGCAGCCCAGGAAAACAAACTTGCTGGCATAGAGTCCCAGTATGGACGGGCTTTTCAGGACATAAGCACGCAAATAGCTGCACAAGTGACTTTACCCTCTGGGCAACTGCCACCAGCTAGCCCACCTAAGTTGCCCCATTCAGATTTAATGGTGATCGCGACAAATTTCGTGGCTTTGTGAATCAATGTATGCTATATTTTGATGTGCATGCTGACCGTTTTCCTACTGATAGATCCAAAGTATTGTGTGTAATAATGCTACTGACCTCACGAGCGCTTGCCTGGGCGAATCCGATGATTGAGTCTCGTGACCCACGGTTAAATAACTTGGATGATTTCTTGGCCGCTATGGCATTAATGTTTGATGACCCTAATCATTGTGCAACCGCTGAATCTGCTTTGTTGTCTTTACGCCAGGCTAAACGTTCTGTTATTGAGT
This sequence comes from Ranitomeya variabilis, assembly GCF_051348905.1. Lineage (NCBI taxonomy): Eukaryota > Metazoa > Chordata > Amphibia > Anura > Dendrobatidae > Ranitomeya > Ranitomeya variabilis. The sequence continues at coordinate 67,061,381 of NC_135238.1, forward strand.
ATGCCACTGAATTCAGGAGATTAGCGGTAGATACCAATTGGGACAGTTATGCACAATTGCCTATTTTTAAAAGGGGTCTGTCTAGTATTGTAAAAGATGAACTAACCCGCTCTCAGTCACCACAAGAGCTAGAGACATTTATACAGCATTGTGTTCGCATAGACATTCGCCTTACTGAGGGTAGGCAGGAGAAATTTGCTGCATATAACCGTGTTTCTAACTTTTCCCTTCCTTCCAAAGAGCCTGCAGGTAAAACCTCTCGGGAGGTGGAGGAGGTGCGCATGCAAATTGATTCCATTCAGAGGCGCGACATCTTTGAGTGCCGGGACCATCGCCTTCGTGAAAGTCTATGTTTCTACTGTGGCCAGTCTGACCACTTCTTGATCAATTATCCTAAGTGTCCTAGATAACCTAACAAGGTGCTAGCAGCAATAGGGGAGTATGACAACTGTGATGATGAATCTGACATCTCTGAATGTAGCCTGCCTTTAAATGCTGGATTCCATTCACTTTCTATGACTTGACCCCCCAAGGAGCTTAAGGAAAATAACTCACTGTTCTCTCCCTATTAAGATCCTGTGTTCAGGACAGTGGATTTCCAGTGCAGCTATGATTGACTCTGGTGCAGGTGGCAATTTCATGGATATCGCATTTGCCAAGGAACATGGTATTGAAATTCAGCAAAGAGCCTCTCCAATTACCATGGAAACAGTGGATGGGTCACCTTTAATCTCTGGGCCTGGGATCAGGAGACTGTAGGCATTCCTTGGTTGCGTTCTCAGAACCCAATTATCAACTGGGAGACCAAGGAGATTATGTTCCCAACAAGGAGCAACTCAGCGCTAACAGAAGCTGTCCCTGAGTCCACGGCTAGGGAACCACATGTAAAGGTATTTTCTTTACCTCCAGCATATAAAGAGTTCTCTAACATCTGTGACAAGAAGAATGCAGATCAGCTTCCTCCACACAGGCATTATGACTGTCCTATTGAGTTGCTTCCTGGGGCAGCTATTCCTTTTGGTAACGTATACCATTTGGCGGCACCTGAGCTTCAAGCCTTAAAGGAGTATATTGATGAAAATCCGGCCAAAGGCTTCATACGTCCTTCTTCCTCACCAGCAGGGGCACCTATCTTTTTTGTAAAGAAGAAGGATGGGACCCTGAGACCCTGTGTTGACTATCGGGAACTCAATAAGGTAACCGTACGAAACCGTTACCCTTTGCCTCTGATTCCCGAATTACTGGAAAGAGTCCGCCATGCTAAGGTGTTCTCTAAACTGGATCTTCGTGGGGCTTATAATTTGGTGCATATTCGTCCAGGGGATGAGTGGAAGACAGCATTCAGATGCCGGTATGGACACTTTGAATCTCTTGTGATGCCCTTCGGGCTTTGTAACGCCCCTGCAATGTTTCAACACCTTGCTAATGACATTTTCAGAGATTTGTTGGACCAGTTTGTAGTGATCTATTTGGACGATATACTAATCTTTTCTGACTCTCTACAGAAACATGAAGAACATGTCAAAACTGTTTTTAGACGTCTGAAAGAGAACCATCTGTATATTAAGCCGGAGAAATGCGAGTTCCATCGTTCTGAGATACAGTTCTTAGGTTATATAATTTCTTCCCAGGGGCTGAACATGGAATCTGGTAAGATTCAGGCTATCCTTTACTGGCTGGTACCCAAGAACGTTAATTAGGTCCAACGTTTTATTGGTTTTGCAAATTTCTACAGATGCTTAATTCGAAATTTTTCTGATATTGTCCGTCTCATTACTTCCTTGACAAAGAAGGAAAAGCTCTTTAAGTGGTCTTCACAGGCTCAAGAAGCTTTTGATCGGCTTAAGAAGATCTGTTTCACATCAGCACCGCTGTTGATACACCCAGATCCAACACATCCTTTCATTGTGGATGTGGACGCTTCTGATAATGCTTTGGGGGCTATTCTCTCCCAAAGAACTGGAGAGAAGGGTCTGCTACATCCTTGTGCTTTCTTTTCCCGTAGACTAACCTCAGCAGAGAATAATTACATAGTAACATAGTAACATAGTTATTAAGGTTGAAGGAAGACTTTAAGTCCATCTAGTTCAACCCATAGCCTAACATGCCCTAACATGTTGATCCAGGGGAAGGCAATAAAACCCCATGTGGTAAGAGTAAGCTCGTGGGAGACAAGGAATTGCTGGCTATTATTGCGGCTTTCAAAGAATGGATGCATCAACTGCAAGGAGCTGCACAACAGATCATAGTGCTAACTGACCATCGCAATTTAGAGTTCCTTAGATCCGCTAGATGTCTTTCTCCTCGTCAGGCTCGTTGGAACTTATTTTTAAATCAATTTAACTTTGTTATCTCGTACCGTCCAGGTTCTCGTAATGGGAAGGCTGATGCTTTATCCCGAATCCATGCTGCGGATTCCGTACCTGGAGCCCCGTCCAAGACCATTCTATCTGATGCCAATTTCATCGGAGTTATCCACGATCAGGACTTGTGGAAGGAGTGCAGGGAGGCCTATGAAGGTGATGTATTTCTGGCCAACCCACCTGTGGATATTAATCTTGTCTTTAAGGGTGGCATGTGGTTCAGAGATCAACGTATCTACGTCCCTGAGGTCATCCGTCTGCAGATCCTCAAGTTGGTACATGACTCCAAGTTGGCTGGTCACAGGGGGGTACAGAAGACACAAAAGTTCCTGAGCCGATTCTTCTGGTGGCCAACTTGCCTGAAGGATACCAAGGACTATGTTCTCTCTTGCGAGGTATGTGCCCGTTACAAGACTCCTCATGTGGCACCTACGGGTCTTCTACAACCATTACCTGTTCCGTCCCGCCCTTGGGGGTCTATATCAATGGACTTTATTGTGGAGCTGCCTACATCGGGGGCATGAATACAATCATGGTGGTAGTTGATCGGCTGACTAAAGCTGCTCATTTCGTTCCGTGCACCGGCCTCCACTCAGCTAAAGATACAGTGAACTTGGTTATACAGAATGTCTTTCGGTTGCATGGGGTTCCGGATGAGATCATCTCTGACCATGGAGTACAGTTCACTTCAAGATTCTGGAAGGGGTTTTGCTCTGCACTCAATATTAATGTCTGTCTCTCTTCTGCTTACCATCCCCAGACAAATGGTCAGACTGAGCGTACCAACCAGACGCTGGAACAATATCTAAGATGCTATGTAAGCCATCTCCAGGATGATTGGTTGGAGTTGCTGCCGTTAGCCGAATTTTCATATAATAATTCTCAGAGCGCCTCCACTAAATTTACACCTTTCTTTGCCAATCTGGGTTATCATCCGTGTATTTTACCTAGGTCTCCAATTAATTCTCCAGTTCCGGCAGTGGAGGAAAGGCTGACTGCGATGAGACAAAATCTGGAGCTTCTGAAGGAATCCCTGACCACAGCTCAAGAACATTATAAGAGATCGGCTGATAGATTCCGTAAACCTGCACCCATGTTCAAGGTAGGAGATTCCGTGTGGTTAGCAACTAAGAATCTGAAGTTAAACGTTCCTTCACAAAAACTTGGACAGAAATTCATTGGCCCTTTCAAGATCAGCCTTCATTCTGTGCTAGAGTATTCTGCCTTGCATCCAGCTCCTGACCTCTGATTACTCCCTGGCTATACACCTGCTCCTGTGAACCTGTGTGGTGATCCTGCTACTCTGCTCTGAGTTCCTGCTGCATACACCAGTTTTCAGTAATCCTCCTTCATCTGCTGCTCGTGTTTACTTCATCTGCATTTGCTGGACATGTAAGCTGTTGCTGCTGCTGCAATAACATGAGACTATTAACCAGGCCTCCCTGGTTTAGCTAAGATATGATTTGAACTGCCTAATAAGCATATCTATCTGTGTTTGGACTAAGACAAGGATTTATTCTTGTCAAGTTTCTTCAAGAATAACTGTGCTTCATAGACTTTCTGCTTGATTGCATTTCCCTCTGAAGTTTCCTATAGACTGCTAAGCTGCGTTTATTATTTGCACCAAGTGTTGTGGACTTGAGTTTCTCTCTGCACCTGTTTGAATCACCGTGTGATAATATAGACTTTACCACTTATAAAACTCTGTCCTGTAGTTGTCTTGTTCCACGCAAAGAGTCTCCTGAGTTATCCCCTATAATTATTAGATATGTACGGTATGCGTAGCGTAGAGCACAGCCCACGTAGTATATTGCGCAGCCCACGCAGTACATTGCGCAGCCCAAGCAGTACATTGCACAGCCCACGCAGTTCATTGCGCAGCCCACGTAGTACATTGCGCAGCCCACGCAGTACATTGCGCAGCCCACGCAGTACATTGCGCAGCCCTCGCAGTACATTGCGCAGCCCACGCTGTATATTGCTCAGCCCACGTTGTATATTGCACAGCCCACGTAGTATATAGCACAGCCCATGTAGTATATAGCACAGCCCATGTAGTATATTGCCCAGCCACGTAGTATATAGCACAGCCCATGTAGTATATTGCCCAGCCCATGTAGTATATTGCCCAGCTACGTAGTATATAGCAATGTGGGCATCATATCCCTGTTAAAAAAAAGAAATAAAATAAAAAATAGTTATATACTCACCTACCGGATCCAAGTGAAGCGGTTACCGACCCTGCTCGTGCGCTCCGGTCCCAAGAGTGCATTGCGGTCTCGCGAGATGATGACGTAGCGGTCTCGCGAGACCGCTACGTCATCATCTCGCGAGATCGCAGCATGGACCGGTTACCGGAGCGTCGCGAGGAGCGGGAAAGGCCTGTTGTCGATCCGGGGGCCGACGGACGGTGAGTATATAACGATTTATTATTTTTTAAATTATTTTTAACATTAGCATAGGCAGCATGAATAGTAAAAAGTTGGTCACACAGGGTTAACAGCAGCGGTAACGGCTTGCATTACACCGCGGCATAACGCGGTCCGTTACCACTGCCATTAACCCTGTGTGATGGCAGACTGGAGGGGAGTACGGAGCGGGCACTGACTGCGGGGAGGAAGGAGCGGCCATTTTTCCGCCGGACTGTGGCCGTCGTTGATTGGTCGTGGCTGATTTGGATTCCATGACAGACAGAAGCTGCGATCAATGAATATCCATGACAGACAGACAGACAGAAGGAAGTGACCCTTAGACAATTATATAGTAGATATATATATATATATATACTGTATATATATATATATATATATATATATATATATATATATATATACGTATATATACATACATATCGTCCACCCTGGTATATATGTCCCTTATCCTGGCCCTATCCTGATCTATATATCACCCATTCTGGTATATGCCCCTTATCCTGGCACTATCCTGGTCTATATATCACCCATCCTGGTTTATTTCCCTTATTCTGGCACTATGCTGGTCTATATATCACCCATCCTGGAATATGTCCCTTATTCTGGCACTATCTTGGTCTATATATCACCCATCCTGGTATATGTCCGCGTTATCCTGGCACTATCTTGGTCTATATATCACCCATGCTGGTATATGTTCCTTAAGGTTCATTGTATATAAAGTAGCTGAGATTCTCAGCCCGAAAAGTTGGAGAGTGTCAGGCAATTGTCATGCTTTTTGTTTTCTGACCTAGCATCCGTATGCAATGCGGTTTTAACATCAGCTTTTACATACTGTAATTCTCTGTGATTTCAATCTAGTTTTCTAACTAATAAAAGAATCTTATATACAGATATAGATAGATAATAGATAGATGCTAGTAAGCAAGATGTCAGTGAGATATATAATTAGTGCAGTGAGTGTGTACCTTACTGTACATGTATTTAGCTAATAAATATAAAATTACTGTATTTTGCAGATTATAAGACGCATCGGATTATAAGACGCACACCAAATTTTGAGGAGAAAAATAGGAAAATTTTTTTTTTTAATAAAATGGCGATGCTTCTTATAATCCATGCATCTTGTTGCTTACCGGGGGTAATGGCTGCAGTGAAGCGGGGTCCTAGGGTTGCCGCTGGTGGAGGCAAGAGTGCAGCGTTGCTGCAGGCCGCAGGCTGGGATGAGAGGGTGTTCAGATGAGCGATGTGGCGCGCCACTGTGGGTGTTCGGTGCTGCGGGTGTTCAGTGCTGCGGGGGCTCTGCCGACATCTTGTGAAAGCCCAGAGCTCCCGCAGTTACATGGTTTCCTATGTGGTAGACTGGACTCCGGGAAAATGGCTGCCGGCTAGGGGCGGCGCATGCGCAGATGGAGATACCCCAATTCTCAGGCTTAGCCTCAGCTCTTCCCACTTGGCTTGGTCAGTGTGTTTTACTCAGTACTTTGGTATAATACGCCTTTAGGCTCCAGTCACACAGCCGTGTAGGAAATAAGTGCACAAGGATCCTGAATAAGATGAACATAGAAATACATGGGCTCAAACTGCACCGCCTGCACCATCTCTCTGATTTTAAAGGGAACATGTCAGGTCTGATAATGCTAGTAACCAGCAGATATAGGGTTCATCTGCAGGCTGATATCATTATGAAGGTGGCCGGCTGCAGTACTGAAATTGCAGCACCCAGGAGAAAATGAACTTTAAGAGTATGTGCAGACTATCCAGAAATGGCAGCACTTTGGACGCAGCGCATGTTCGCTGAGTCCAAAGCGCTGCCTTCTATTGAATGCAGGTGAATCAGCATGTGTTCATTGAACCGCGCAGATTAACTACGTCTCTTGTGGAGACTAGAGTGTCCGCAAGAGAAATTGACATGCTGAGTTCTGGGGAGAAGTGCCTCATGTAAGTCTCTGCGGGTGAAAAGGTGGGGGTTACGCCCCATGCCTAGATTTCCACGAACTCAATATGATTACGGTCTGGGATCCATATCTGCTCCCTCTCATCCCGGACCTCTTTAATCAGATTGTAGGAGCAAAATAGTTTTCAAAACTGGACCTCAGGGGGGCATATAATCTAATTCGCATTGAAGAGGGAGATGAGTTTAAAACAGCATTCATTACGCCTGAGGGACATTATGAGAACCTGGTGACCTGGTGATGTCATTTGGGTTGACGAACGCGCCTTTCAGCACTTTGTAAATTACATCTTTATTCACCTGGTAGGCAGATTTGTGGTTATATATCCGGATGACATATTAATTTAATTTATTCACCTGACCTTGAGTCACATAAGGTACATGTCAGGCCTGTCTTACATATACTCAGAGACAATAAATTATATGTCAAACCCGAGAAGTGTATGTTCTCGGTTGAGGAGATCCCTTTCCTAGGATATGTGTTGTCATCCACCGGTTTTCGCATGGATTCAGCGAAAATCCAGGTGGTATTGGATTGGGATCGTCATGAGGATTTGAAGGTGTTACAGAGGTTTTTAGGTTTCACCAACTACTACTGTAAGTTCAGCAAAAAATTTTCGCTAGTAGCCAAACCTCTGATGGATATGACCAGGAAGGAACAGACTTTTCCAAGTGGTCCAGTATGGCCAGGGAGGCATTCGATACTTTGAAGAGGTGTTTTTCATCTGCGATGATCCTCATACAGCCTGATGTTTTTCATCCATTTATCGTTGAGGTTGACACGTCTGAGGTGGGAGTGGGGGCTGTGATGTCGCAGGGTCTCCTAATAAATGGTGACCATGTGCATACTTTTTTAAAAAAATGTCATCTGCAGAGAAAAATTATGACATTGGTAACAGGGAACTCTTGGCAATCAAGTGGGTTTTTGAAGAGTGGTGTCATTTTTTGGTGGGAGCGGTTCATCCGGTTATGGTGATCACTGATCATAAGAATCTTGTATATTTGGAATCAGCAAAATGTTTAACGCCTTGACAGGCAAGATGGGTATTGGTCTTTGCCAGGTTTATCTTTTTTGTCACGTGTAGGCCGGGAAACAAAAACATGACGGCAGATGCCTTAGCTCGTTGTTTTCCTGGGGAAGGAAATAATTGTGAACTGGTACCTATTCTACACAAAAGGGGTGGTTATAGTGTCTACATGCTCCGATTTTGAAAGAGAGGTTGATGACATTCAGGGGGACGCCCCTGCTGCCTGTCCATTAGGTAAAACTGTTTGTTCCTGTTAATCTTCGTCTAAGAGTCCTTAGTGAACATCATGATTTGGTCTTGGCCAGACATCCTGGTAATAAAGCCACCTGTCACGGGGTTACCGCAGCAGAAAGGAGCCAGAAGACTACAGCGTCTGATTGCTCTTACTCCTGCGCTGAAAAGAAGCACTTCACCTTCTTTTTTAATGGCATTTATTTATTTTGGCAGACCAGGAGTTAGTTGGCCATGTTGGAAGCTCTGGGAGTCTGAGCTCTCAGCTGTTCTCGGTTTGCCACTCCCATCCCCTACTGTATATAATTTGGGTCCTGATTCAAACACATGTCAGAGCTAGCCCATGCTGCATGGCTTGGAGGAGAGGTGTTCATATGAGGAGTTTTGGCGGAGTTATCTGTGACTGTTGCATGGTTTGTAAGTGTGATAATTCCCTTTCCTCCTCTTACTTAGGTTTTTCCCCATCTTCCTCTCCCCGGTGCCTTCCTCTGTTATATGTGAGTGAATATTTGTATGACTGTTTTTTTTGTTGCCCTTGTTTGTGTTGCCTTGTTTGTCGGATTAGTGTACTGCGGTGCACAGTAGCGCCCCTCTTCCCTGGGTGGGGGAAGAGAACAGATGGAAAGCTGATTCAGGAGATAAGGCAAGGGGGAAGGCCCTGGCATCTTCACCTTATCATCTTCATACTTATCCCAGGGTGAGCTAGGGTGCCCCGTAGGGTTAGGGACAGGGAAGGAGCCCCTGGTCCCCCAACTGTGTTATGACATGTAATTTCTCTTGCGGAGACTAAGGTCTCTGCAAGAGAAATTACATGTCATGACACAGTTGTCGGGTGACCCGGGACCAGGGGCTCCTTCCCTGTCCCTAACACTATGGGGCACAGAAATTGACATGCTGCAGTCTAGAAAGACATGCCGCATGTGCACCTCGTGACGAAACTGCGGGGGCAGTGAAACGCGCGTCGAGGTGCGCTACGGGACCACTGTAACCGCCCACACTTCACCATGGCTGCAGGTATATGATTAATGAATTATGATATCCCCTACCAATACTTATAATAACATTTGAGGGCATTATTATCATTTTACCATCAGGCAATAGCGCTATATTTACTTCAGGGTGAGCCTCTTCTAGTAATTGGTCTTGCACTTTTTTGTGGTATCTTATGTGGATGGCATAGAATTGCTGGTGGTACTTACCCACATTTATCCCTAGTGGACATTGATATTTTCAGGTGCACTCTATGTGGGACCCAATATCTTTGGGTGTGCCACAACTTTCCACCATTTTATAACATATTATTCCTTGATAGTTTTTAGCGCTAGAGTCTACCTATTTTGTTTCACCTGCGGACGTGGGGGTTTTGTGTTGGGCGGTCTTCGTGGCCCCATCGGTTCTTTCCACAGTACATAGCCGATCCCATTTCCTCCCCTAGGTATAGGGTATTGCCATTTTTCATGTTGTATATTTATATCTTTATATGTTGTATATTTCAGATGGGTATTTAATAAATTGTTATATTGATTCAAACATGTGTACCTTCTGTTGTCCTCTATTGGTTTATATGCCGCATGTGCATGTCCACAGGTGAGCTGCGGGTGTCTGTGGACGCATAGTGGACATGAGATTTCTTGAAATCCCATTCGCTATGCTGTAACAACTGGCCGCTGCAGGTTTGATGCTGCATAAATACACAAAATCAAACCCACAGCAGTTACTGATCATGCGCACATACCCTACACTCATGTGAACGAGCCAAAAGTCTAACTGGAGCAACTGTGTTGCGACCTTAACCCCTTAATACCCAATGATGGGCAGTGTCCGTCATTGGGTGTCTCCCCCTGCCTGGTGCAGGCTTCAGCTGTCATGCGCCCCTAACAGCCGTGGGTGGAATTGCCATCCTCCGGCAGCTATTAACATGTTAAATGGTGCTGTCAATCTCTGAGTGCATAGCAAACCACGCCCATTGGCGCCCTTGTCACATGACCGCGAGTCGCCGATGGGTTGTCATGACAACCTGGGGTCTGCAGCAGACCAGTTGTCATAACTGGATTGCTATGAGTGCTGCCCAGTGGTCGCCACTCATAGCAAGTGAGCATTTCTGCTACACAGAGCAGGGCTGAAGCAGTACAAGCAATCGGATGATCGCAGCTTCTACTCTCCCATGGAGACTATTGAAGCTAGTGTAAAGTGAAAAAAAAAAGTTTTTAAAAATATAAAAAAATGTAAAAAAACAGAAAAGTTCAGATGACCCCCCCATTTGTCCCAAAATAAAATAAAATAAAAAATACACATATTTGGTATCGCTGCTAGTGACGAGCGAGTATACTCGTTACTCCAGATTTCCCAAGCATGCTCGGGTGGTCTCCGAGTATTTCAGCGTGCTCGGAGAGTTAGTCTATGTCAACGCAACTGCATGATTTGCGGCTGCTAGACAGTTTGAATACATGTGGGGATTCCCTAACAAACAGGAAACCCCCACATGTATTCAAGCTGTGTAGCAGCTGCAAATCATTCAGGTGCAATGACATAAACTAAATCTCCGAGCACGTTGAAGTACTCGGAGACCACCCGAGCATGCTCGACCGTATTTCATGCAAGTGAGTATGAGCCCTAACGAGTATACTCACTCATCACTAATTGCCATGTTAAGAATCGCCCGATCTATCAATATATAAAAAGAATGAATCTAATCAGTAAACAGTGTAAGGCGAAAAAAAATCAAAACGCCAGAATTACCTTTTTTTGGTTGCCGCAGCATTGCATTCAAATACAATTACGAGTGATCCAAAGGTCATATCTAAACCAAAATGGTATCAATTGACATGCAAAAAATAAGCCCTCACTCAGCCCCAGATCGCAAAAAATGGAGACGCTACGGGTCTTGAAAAATGTTTTTTTTTTTTTTTTTTTACAAATTTGGGATTTTTTTTTACCACTGAAATAAAAAAAAGAACCTAGACATGTTTGGTGTCTGTGAACTGGCAAAGTCTTGGAGAATCATAATAGCAGGTCAGTTTTAGCATTTAGTGAACTCGGAAAAAAAAAAAAAAAATTGCGGAATTGCACTTTTTTTGCATTTTTACCGCAGTTTGAATTTTTTTTCTCCATTTTTCCCATTTTCCAGTACACGATATGGCAGAACCAATGGTGCCGTTCAAAATTACAACTCGTCCCGCAAAAAAACAAGCCCTCACATGGTCATATTGATGGAAAAGGAAAAAGTTATGGCTCTGGGAAGAAGGGGAGCAAAAAACGGAGACACAAAAACAGAATTACCCCTGGTCCTTAAGGGGTTAAGAAAAAACTGCCACTGCGGTTCTGTGACTGCTAAACCAGCGGTCACCTGATTTTGTGGGGGATCGCTTGCAATAACAGCACGTTTTTCTGTGAGAAACAGTAATTCCCCTGCAAAACCAAGTGAGTATGGTATTTCTCAAGCAATTAAAGGAGCGCCTCCTTTTGGCCTAACCTTAAAACTAGAACTGATACTGGAGCTAGAATTGGACATGTAGGCAAAAAGAGAGCAACATTTTTACGCGATTGTCTGCAAAGTCTGAATATTGCCGGGATGAAACTCATCAGCATGACAATTCTCTGGTGAAAAAACTAACTAGAAATTGCAGATAATTACTTTCGGTTGAGATTATTACCAATCTGATGATTTGTGTAAGACATGACCATGCCAAAGACATCTCTATGACTCCTCTAGCCTTGCATTTACAATCAAGAACTGGGTTCTCCCAGCAATGCATTTGCCAGGAGCCTGCTGCATCATGTACCGCTTATAGGATTAAAAAAAAAAAAATACTACCACTAGGTGGCAGAAAGGAGCCAGGGAAAACTTTTTTCACAGACTTTTCTTATATTGGAGTATCCCTGCTCTTCTTTTGATTGGTCGGGGTGGCGTGATGTCATCATTGTAGCGTGATGCAAGCATGATGTCACACCAGCCAAGCTAATTAAAAAAAAGAGCTTAAAATCCCAGGTAAGGAGACTGTCAGGCCTCCTACCCACAGACTATTGACCTGGACCATAGACGATTCTTTCATCTCTACTACCAATTCATGCTTATCAATAAATATATGGTAAAAAGTGAGGTCTAGTGTCACCTGTATAGATTTATATACTTTATTTAATCAAAGCAGATACACACCCCACCCACATTATTATAAACTGCACGTGTATTTTAAGTGAACTCGCCCCCTGATCTATGCTGCCCAATCTGGGGGTAGCAGGTATCAGGCACTGGCTTCATGATCTCAGCCAGGTGTGATTGACCCTGAATCGCGGCACTACATAGTGCACATATGTAGTGACCTGTCAGTCCAGCAGTTGGGGATCCGCCTGTCTGACTAGTCTCCAGTGCGGCTTCTCCCCGCCCACTGCCCTGGATTGACAGGTCTCTTCCTACGTGCACTACGTGAGACCTATCACTGCAGGGCAGCGGAAGGGAGAGGTCACTGGGGACGCTTGTTAAAAGCCATAACAGGAAAAATAAATCAAACTTTCAGAATTGTGTTTTTTTTGCACACCACTCCTCCCTAAAAATTATGTCACAAAAAGCGATTTAAACATATAATATACCCTAAATTGTTATAAATAAAACTGTCAGCTCGCCACTCAAAAAACAAGGCTTCACGCAGCTCAACTGGAAAAATACAAACGTTATCAGTCTCAAAACTTGGAGACATAACCCAAACTTTTTTTGTCTTAAAAACATCTGATTTGTTTCACTATTTAATAAAAAAAAAAATCTATGCAGCTTTTGTACCGACCTGAAAAATCATGATTCCAAGTCATTTTTAACCCAGAATGAACACCATAAAAACAAAACCTAGAAAAGGTGGCGGATTAATTGATTTGGTGGTGTATTCAGTGGTACAGACATTTCTCCAAAGTGTCCAATGAGCCGTTTATGGATCAGCAATTACAAAGGGAGCTGCCAGCAGCGGATCTTGATGATTTCAGGCCAAGTGCATTCAGAGTGGCAAAATATTCCTCAATCATTAGTAACCTCAATGATAGCAGCCAAAGCATGTAAGTGCGGGCAGTTCTGCACTGGATACATCAAGATGCTTTAAAAATTTGGTTTCCATTTTTTTTAGCATTTGCATAACATTAGCATGTCTACAATTTTGTGAATTCAATAAATCTATGACTTTTCCTTCTTGCTGTTGCAATTTTAATTTTGAGGTGTGTTCATATCTACATTAATGTGCAAAGGTTTAAAGCAGGTGTAAAAAAAAATGCTAAAATGCTGCAAAGTACAGAGCTTTAAAAAGTTATATTAATTTATTTTTAATTAACAAAATGCAAAGTGAATGAATAAAACCGAAATCTAAACAATATTTGATGTAACCACCCTTTGCCTTTAAAACATCATCAAGCATCAATTCTTCTAGGTACACTTGCTCTCAGATTTACAAGGAACTCGGCAGGGAGGGTTTTCAAAACATTTTGGAGAACTAACCCCCTTTTCTGGATGTCGCTTGCTCAAAGCCTTCTGTCTTTTCACGTAATCCCACACATACTCACTGTTGAGATCAGGACTCAGTGGTGGCCATATCCTCACTTCCAGGACTCCTTGGTCTTTACACTGGCGATAGTTTTTAACCACTTTACCACCTTGAGCTTTTCCATTTTTGCGTTTTCGTTTTTTTGCCCCCTTTCTTCCCAGAGCCATAACTTTTTCATTTTTCCGTCATTATGGCCGTGTAAGGGCTTATTTTTGCAGGACAAGTTTTACTTTTAAACAACACCACTGGTTTTATCATATAGTGTCCCTGTATCTACTGCCACCAACATTCCTGCTGCTGAAACTCTTTTCAAGGACTTCACTAAAATCTGGGAGGACACCAAGACCACATTATTGAAATCAAGAGACGTCTGGACCCACCTTTGTTTCGTCCCGGAGATAAGGTTTGGCTTTCTTCGAAATTTGTATGTCTCATGCTACCTTCATATAAGTTCCGTCCTCGGTCCATTCGGGGTTCTCAAACAGATTAATGCCGTAGCTTACAAGTTCAAACTCTCAGCTTCTTTATGGATCCCCAATTCGTTCCACATGTCTCTTCTCAAGCGTGTCATCCTCAGCTCCTTCTTCAAGGACTCAGGTACCACTCCAGCTCCAGTGAGTTCTGAAGATGTTTCTGAGGTAGAGAATCTTCTGCCCACCAAAATGGTAAGAGTAAAAACTTTTTTCTAGTGGATTGGAAGGGGTTTGGTCCTGATGAGAGGTTGTGGGAGCCCAAGGAGAACATCCAGCCCCTCTCTTCCTGGAGAGATTTCTTGTGGGCTTGAAAAAGATGAGGCGTAAAGGGAGGTACTGTAGCGCCGGTGCCCCTGCATGCTACCCCCTCTCCTGGCAGGCATGCCGACTCACTCAACACCCTAGTCCTCGTCCCGTGCGTCCGCCTCTTCCTACTGCTTGCCGTGATCTGCACATGCCTGGCAAAGACTCAGGCACTGTTCTTAGGGTGAATGCGCCCCCTGTCTCCTAGAGAGACATTGCTCATCGTTCAAAAGTGTCCCCAGTCAATGGCTGGGAGATACTTATTATTCAAGGCACCTCCACCTGTTGGGAGGTGCCTGAGCAATGTATTAAGTCAGTTAGTCTGCACGTTTGCCAGTTGGTCCCCTGTCCGTAAGTACCTACCTGTACCTGCTAGTATCTGCCAGTATCTACCAGTACCCACTTGTTCGTGCCTGTTCCTACTTGTGCCTTTCAACATCTGCCTGCATATGCCGTGCCAGTCTGTATACCAGCCGTACCTGCCTGCACCTGCCATGCCACTCTGTATACCAGCTGTACATGCCATGCCAGTCTGAATACCAGCTGTACCTGTCTGCACCTGCCATTTCTACTGCTCACCAACCCCATACATTGTCTTGAAATATTATTCATACCCAGTGAACTTTTCCACGTTACACCCACAAATTTAAATATATTTTATTGGGATTTTATGCGATATACCAACACCAAGTGGCAAGTATTTGTGAAGTAAATGAAGGAAATGAAACATTGTTTTTTAATTATTTTAAAAGTATAAATCTGAAAATTGTGAAGTGAAAATGTATTCAACCCCTAAATAAAATCTGGAGTGAGCAATTGCCTCAAGAAGTCACTTAATTAAGTAAATTGAGGCCAACTGTGTGTAATATATATTCAGTATAAATAAAAGGCCTCAGAGGTTTGTTTGAGAACATTAGGGATGAAACAGGATCATGAAAACCAAGGAACACATCAGGCAGGTCAGGGATAAAGTTGTGGAGAAGACTAAAGCACGGTTAGGCAATAAATAATAGCCAAAGCTCTGAACATCTCACAGAACACAACTGCAAACCTATCAAGACATGACCGTCCATCTAAACTGACCTCTCAAGAAAGGAGAGCACTAATTAGAGAATCAGCCAAGAGGTCACTCTGAAGGATCTGCAAAGATCCACAACTCAGGTGGGAGAATCTGTCCACGGAACAACTGTTAGGGCTCGTTTATACGATCGCAAAACACAGCCGAGTGCTTTCTGATGTTTTAGTGGATAGCACCCAGCCAAATATTATGCTATAGGGCAGTGCCGACCAGTGGGGTTTTTTTTCATACCGTTTCAGCATGAGAAAACAATCGCAGCATGCTGAGAGTGCATCTGGTAATCGGATCACGTGCACCCATAAAAATCTATGATGTCATCCGAGTACATTACAGTTGACACAGAAAATGGAGAAGACGAAGAAATTATGTTCTCCGTCTTCTCCACACCTGTGATACAATTCTTTCATGCAAGAGAATCTGATCACACTAAGGTGACACTCGGATCAAAGTGTCACAGAGTTTGATCTGAGTGACATTAGCATAATCGGACCAATTCTCTCGCATGAGAGAATCGATGCCCATCTCACTGCACCCTTAGTCGTATACTTCACAAATTCTCCCTTTATGGAAGAGTGGCAAGAAGAAAGACCGTTTTGAAAGCAAGCCATAAGATGTCTTATTTACAAAAAGCCATGTAGGCAACACAGTTAGCATCTGGAGAAAGGTGCTCTGGTCAGTTGACACTAGTGTTTTTTGGGCTAAATGCAAAACTCTATGTGTGGCGGAAAACTAACACTTTACATCACATTGAAAACACCATCCCCACTGTCAAATATAGTGGTGCCAACATCATGCTGTGGCAGGCCTGCACAACATGTGGCCAGCAGATCTGTCCGGGATGCCCTGCTCCTTCTTCTTATATTCAAATGTATTTATGTCTTTTAAACACAAACACATTTGAACACTGTGCCGCCAGGACAGGAACAGAGCTCGTCAGTCCCAGCCCCGGCATAATGCTGCTGTTATCACACTGCTGCTGGTACCGAAGGGCTGCAGAGGAGAAATGACGATGTGGTCAGTGGTAAGTGCTCCATCAAGGAGATGAAAATTGAATGCCTTATCATTATGGACAATGTGGGGAGATGGTTAATATTACTGAGGTGACAATTTTGAAAGGGGGCATAGTTTTGCAAGAAATGGTGGTAGGGGGATACTTTATTCAGAGGGGTAGTGTGCTGGGGATATTTTACAGAGGTGCAGAGTGCATATGTGAGGGAGGATATTTTGCAGAGGGGCAGCGGGGAGGATATTTTGAAGAGGTGCAATGTAGAAGGGGGATAATTTGCAAAGAGGCAGTGTGTAGGGGGACATTTTGAAGAGGGTCAGAGTGCAAGAGATATTTTAGAGGGGGGATTTTGCAGAGAGGCAATGTAGGGGTGATATTTTGGAGAAGAGCAGTGTGGGAGGATATTTTATTAAGGAAGCACAGGCAATTACTCAGTTGTGCAGTATGGGAGATACAGGTGCTTCTCACAAAATTAGAATATCATCAAAAAGTTATTATTTCAGTTCTTCAATACAAAAAGTGAAACTCATATTATACAGAGTCATTACAAACAGAGTGATCTATTTCATGTGTTTATTTCTGTTAAAGGAAATCTGTCACCTCATTTTTCGCATATAAGCTGCGGACACCGCCATTAGGGGCTTATCTACAGCATTCTGTAATGCATTCTGTAATGCTGTAGATAAGACCCCGATGTAACCTGAAAGAGAAGAAAAACAAGTTAGATTACACTCACCTATGGGTGGTCCGGGTCTGACGGGTGTCGCAGGTCCACGTCCTGCGCCTCCCATCTTCATGTGATGATGTCATCCTCCTTGCTTCTGTCGCGACTCCTGCGCAGTCGTACTGATTTGCCCTGTTGAGGGAAGAGCAAAGTACTGCAGTGCGCAGGAGCTGGGCCTCTCTGAGCTTTCTGGTGCCTGCGCACTGCAGTACTTCGATCTGCCCTCAACAGGGCACAGAATTATGCCTGCGCAGGAGCCGCGACAGAAGCAAGGAGGATTACGTCATCACATGAAGATGGGAGGCGCCACACCCACGACGCCCGCTGGACCCGAAATGGGACCGCCCCTGCGTGAGTATAATATAACTTGTGTTTCTTATCTTTCAGGTTACATCGGGGGCTTATCTACAGCATTCCAGAATGCTGTAGATAAGCCCCTGATGGAGGTGGCCGCAGCTTAAGGTACCTTCACACGAAGCGACGCTGCAGCGATAGCGACAACGATGCCGATCGCTGCAGCGTCGCTGTTTGGTCGCTGGAGAGCTGTCACACAGACCGCTCTCCAGCGACCAACGATGCCGAGGTCCCCGGGTAACCAGGGTAAACATCGGGTTGCTAAGCGCAGGGCCGCGCTTAGTAACCCGATGTTTACCCTGGTTGCCAGCGTAAAAGTAAAAATAACAAACAGTACATGCTCACCTGCGCGTCCCCCGGCGTCCGCTTCCTGTACTGTGTGAGCGCCGGCCCTAACAGCAGAGCGGTGACGTCACCGCTGTGCTTTTACTTTCACTTTAGGGCCGGCGCTCAGTCAGAGCAGGAAGCGGACGGCAGGGGACGTGCAGGTGAGCATGTACTGTTTTTTTTTTTTACTTTTACGCTGGTAACCAGGGTAAACATCGGGTTACTCAGCGCGGCCCTGCGCTTAGTAACCCGATATTTACCCTGGTTACCAGCGTAAAACATCGCTGGTATCGTTGCTTTTGGTGTCAAACCTGACGATACACGCCGGTCTGACGACCAAATAAAGATCTGAACTTTATTCAACGACCAGCGATATCACAGCAGGATCCAGATCGCTGCTGCGTGTCAAACACAACGATATCGCTATCCAGGACGCTGCAACGTCACGGATCGTTGTCGTTCTCGTTGTAAAGTCGTTTCGTGTGAAGGTACCTTTATATGCGAAAAATGAGGTGACAGATCCCTTTAATGTTGATGATTATGGCTTACAGCCAATGAAAACCCAAAAGTCATTATCTCAGTAAATTAGAATACTTTATAACACCAGCTTGAAAAATTATTTTAAAATCTGAAATGTTGGCCTACTGAAATGTGTGTTGAATAAATGCACTCAATACTTGGTCGGGGCTCCTTTTGCATCAATAACGGCATCAATGCGGCGTGGCATGGAGGCGATCAGCCTTTGGAACTGCTGAGGATTTATGGAAGCCCAGGTTGCTTTGATAGCAGCCTTCGGCTCGTCTGCATTGTTGGGTCTGGTGTCTCTCATCTTCCTCTTGACAATGCCCTATATATTCACTATGGGGTTAAGGTCAGGCGAGTTTGCTGGCCAATCAAGCACAGTGATACTGTTGTGTTTAAACCAGGTATTGGTACTTTTGGCAGAGTGGACAGGGGCCAAGTCCTGCTGGAGAATGAAATTTGCATCTCCAAAAAGCTTGTCGGCAGAGGGAAGCATGAAGTGCTCTAAAATTTCCTATTACACGGCTGCGATGACTTTGGTCTTGATAAAACACAGTGGACCTACACAAGCAGATGACATGGCTCCCCAAACCATCACTGTGGACACATCACACTAGACCTCAAGCAGCTTGGATTGTGGCCTCTTCACTCTTCTCCAGACTCTGGGACCTTGATTTCCAAATGAAATGCAAAATTTACTTTCATCTGAAAACAACAACTTGGACCACTGAGCAACAGTCCAGTTCTTTTTCTCCTTGGCCCAGGTAAGATGCTTCTGTCATTGTCTATTGGTCATGAATGGCTTGACACTAGGGTTGAGCGAAACGGATCGGACAAACTCAAAAATCGCCGACTTTTGGCAAAGTCGGGTTTCATGAAACCCGACCCGATCCTAGTGTGGGATCGGCCATGAGGTTGCCGATCTGCGCTCAAAAGTCGCGTTTCATATGACGCTTTCAGCGCCATTTTTCAGCCAATGAAGGAGGACGCAGGGTGTGGGCAGCGTGATGACATAGGTCTCGGTCCCCACCATCTTAGAGAAGGGCATGGCAGTGATTGGCTTGCTTTCTGCGGCATCACAGGGGCTATAAAGGGGGGTGCACGCCGACAGCCATCTTACTTCTGCCGATCTTAGCATAGGAAAAGGTTGCTGCAGCTTCATCAGAAGGGCTATAGTTAGGGAGGGAAGATTAACCCCCAAACTGCTTGTGCTGCAGCAATTTCCACTGTCCAACACCACCTTTTTTTTGCAGGGACAGTGGAGGCTATATTTTTTTGCATCAGCTCTGTAGCTTATTAGGCTGCCTTATAAGGCTCCCTGATAGCTGCATTGCTGTTTGCACCGCTGCTTTTTTAAAAGCAAAAATCCTGTTGCTCCTTTCTGCACAGTTATCTTGTTTATTTGTCCACACTTTTGTGTGCAGCAGTCCTTTTTATTGCTGCCATACTTGTCCTGAGATCATTGTAGGGAGATTGAAATTGTACTACAGTCCTTGTATTTTTTCATATATCTTCCAGCCACTTTCTGCCACGTACATTGTGTTGTGTTATACACTGGGCCTGAGTTTTGGTTCAGTCTCCCAAAAAAAAGTGAGATTCAAATTCTCACAAAGTGGATATACTTCAGTCCTGTTAGTTTGTCGTATATCAGCCAGCCACTTTCTGCCACTTACATTGTGTTGTTTTATGCACAGGGCCTGAGTTTTGGTTCAGTCTCCCCCCAAAAAAGGAAGATTTAAATTCTCAACAACTTTATATACACCTTCTACCTTGTTTTACAGTACCATAAAACGGTTGTTATTTTGTTTAGATTTTCCAAAAAATGAGGAAGTCTGGTGGAAGAGCCCATGGGTGGTGGTTGCCAGCTGGTACTGACAGTGGTGGTGCACAACCAACGTCAGACACACCGTTGTAATATGAGGGGCCCTGTGCCAGTACCGCCGCCCACGAGAGAGTGTTCCCCCCCTGGTCGAACAGTGCTCTACCACTTGCAATACTTACCTCTCCCTGCTCCACCACTGTGTAGTCTGTGCTGTTAAATCCTTCAATGGCACTGCCAATAAAAATTTGTTGAAATGATAGATAATAGTTAAAATATACAGGGGCCCTGGCCTCCAATTAGACCAGTTAATACTTTGCGACCACTACCACTGTCTGCTACTCAGCAGAGGAGCCCACCCCTGTACCTAGTTATGCCACCTGTTTATTTTTTAACACTTTTTTGGCAGACATTTAGCCCACTTTATTATTTGGGCCTACTAACTGTGTCTGCCACTCATTACAGTTGTCCTCCACTGAACAAAGCAGTGCTGCCTGTTTACTCCTGTTACCAATTTTGAACTGCATTTAGCCCACTTTATTATTTGGGCCTATATCTGTGTTTCCTCCTCATCCTGCCCATTGCCCAGCCACTGCTAGATGAGTCTGCTGGTACATTGACCCAGACCACTACATTCCCCTTGCACTCTACACAGCCAGAATCTGACTCTGTTGAAAGTCAGGTTCCCCTTCCCGCATGTTATACCACCTTACACAGGGACAAAGAGGAAGGTGCAGATGAAAGTGCAGGTTCCTTCATCAGGTGGGGGGGCATACTCGTTGGCGACGTCACTGGCACAGGGCCCCTCATAGTACGCAAAAGTCTCTCTGCCAGTGGGAGGCGCCACCTGCCGTCAAACACACCGCCGTACTATGAGGGGCCCTGTGCCAGTGCCAACGAGTGCCCCCCCCTGCTTGCTCAGGATCACAGCACTTGCAAAGTTGAAATACTTACCTCTACCTGCTCCACCGCCGTGACGTATTCCGCGTTTCCTGGGCCCATGAAAATCTTGAGCCAGCCCTACACCCCCCACAACTTTAGCCAAATGACCCCCAGTTTTCAATGCCTATCTATTATTATAAAGTAAATTAAGATTGACAAGCTTAAGTAATAAGAATTGAGGTTTTGGGCATTAAAATGGGCACTGTAGGTGTTTTCCTGTCCTCCACTCACTGCCGACTTTGATTCTCCATTGATTTGCATTGGGTTTCGTGTTTCAGTCGGCCCCCGACTTTTCGCAATAATCGGCCGATTTCACCCGACCTGACTTTTGACAAAGTCGGGTTTCGCGAAACCCGACTCGATCTGAAAAAAGTAAAAGTCGCTTAACTCTACTTGACACAAGGAATGCGACACTTGTAGCCCATGTCCTGGATAAATCTGTGTGTGGTGGCTCTTGAAGCAATGACTTCAGCAGCAGTCCACTCCTTGTGAATCTCCCCCAAATTTTTGAATGACCTTTTTTAAGAATCCTTTCAAGGCTGCTGTTATCCCGGTTGCTTGTCCACCTTTTTCTACCACACTTTTTCCTTCCACTCAACTTTCCTTAATATGCTTGGATACAGTCAGCAGTCTTCCCCATGATTGTGGAGCATACTGAAACAGACTAAGGGACCTTTTTAAATGCTTAAGAAGCCTTTGTAGGTGTTTTTTGTTAATTATTCTAATTTACTGAAATAATGACTTTTGGGTTTTCATTGGTTATAAGCCATAATAGGGATAGGGGAAAATATGTGTAAGTGGGTTAAGAGCTGGCTCAGGGATAGGAAACAAAGGGTGGTTATTAATGGAGCACACTCGGACTGGGTCGCGGTTAGCAGTGGGATACCACAGGGGTCAGTATTGGGCCCTCTTCTTTTTTAACATATTTATTAATGACCTTGTAGGGGGCATACAGAGCAGAATTTCAATGTTTGCAGATGACACTAAACTCTGCAGGGTAATCAATACAGAGGAGAACAATTTTATATTACAGGAGGATTTATGTAAACTAGAAGCTTGGGCTAATAAATGGCAAATGAGCTTTAATAGGGATAAATGTAAGGTCATGCACTTGGGTAGAAGTAATAAGATGTATAACTATGTGCTTAATTGTAAAACACTGGGCGAAACCTGTTGTGAATTTGCTTTTTGCTCCCTCTAGTGGTTACTAGTTTTTTGACTCTGGTTTTTCTGTCTTTCCTTTTATCCGCACCTGGGTCGTTAGTTAGGGGTGTTGCTATATAAGCTCCCTGGACCTTCAGTTCAATGCCTGGCAACGTAGTTATCAGAGCTAGTCTGCTGTGCTCTTGTCTACTGATCCTGGTTCCAGTTATATCAGCTAAGTCTGCCTTTTGCTTTTTGCTATTTGTTTTGGTTTTGTATTTTTGTCCAGCTTGTTCCAAATCTATATCCTGACCTTTGCTGGAAGCTCTAGGGGGCTGGTGTTCTCCCCCCGGACCGTTAGACGGTTCGGGGGTTCTTGAATTTCCAGTGTGGATTTTAATAGGGTTTTTGTTGACCATATAAGTTACCTTTCTTTATTCTGCTATCAGTAAGCGGGCCTCTCTGTGCTAAACCTGGTTCATTTCTGTGTTTGTCATTTCCTCTTACCTCACCGTCATTATTTGTGGGGGGCTTCTATCCAGCTTTGGGGTCCCCTTCTCTGGAGGCAAGAAAGGTCTTTGTTTTCCTCTACTAGGGGTAGCTAGATTCTCCGGCTGGCGCGTGTCATCTAGAATCAACGTAGGAATGATCCCCGGCTACTTCTAGTGTTGGCGTTAGGAGTAGATATATGGTCAACCCAGTTACCACTGCCCTATGAGCTGGATTTTTGTATTCTGCAGACTTCCACGTTCCTCTGAGACCCTCGCCATTGGGGTCATAACAGTTTGCCAGGACAGTATTAAATGTTTAATGCATTGCAGAAGAGGGATTATAAGAAAGAAGATTCTGAGTTTTTTTTTTCTCCTTCCCCTTTACCTCAGAGTGGCTATGCTTGCTGCAGACATGAATGTCCAGACCTTGATTACAAGTGTGGACCAGCTGGCTACTCGTGTGCAGGGCATACAAGACTATGTTATCAGAAATCCTAGGTCAGAACCTAAAATACCGATTCCTGAACTGTTTTCCGGAGACAGGTTTAAGTTTAGGAATTTCGTGAATAATTGTAAATTGTTTTTGTCCCTGAGACCCTGTTCATCAGGAGATTCTGCTCAGCAAGTAAAGATTGTTATTTCGTTCTTACGGGGCGACCCTCAGGATTGGGCTTTTTCGCTGGCGCCAGGAGATCCGGCATTGGCTGATCTTGATGCGTTTTTTCTGGCGCTCGGTTTACTTTATGAGGAACCCAATCTTGAGATTCAGGCAGAAAAGGCCTTGCTGTCTATGTCTCAGGGGCAGGACGAGGCTGAAGTGTATTGCCAAAAATTTCGGAAATGGTCCGTGCTGACACATTGGAACGAGTGTGCACTGGCCGCTAATTTTAGAAATGGCCTTTCTGAAGCCATTAAGAATGTTATGGTGGGTTTTCCCATTCCCACAGGTCTGAATGATACTATGGCACTGGCTATTCAAATTGACCGGCGGTTGCGGGAGCGCAAAACCGCAAATTCCCTCATGGTGTTGTCTGAACAGACACCTAATTCGGTGCAATGTGATAGAAAAACCGCAAATTCCCTCATGGTGTTGTCTGAACAGACACCTGATTTAATGCAATGTGATAGAATCCTGACTAGAAATGAGCGGAAAATTCATAGACGCCGGAATGGCTTGTGCTACTACTGTGGTGATTCTACACATGTTATCTCAGCATGCTCTAAACGTATAGCTAAGGTTGTTAGTCCTGTCACCGTTGGTAATTTGCAACCTAAATTTATTCTGTCTGTAACTTTGATTTGCTCACTGTCATCTTATCCTGTCATGGCGTTTGTAGATTCAGGTGCTGCCCTGAGTCTCATGGATCTCTCATTTGCTAAGCGCTGTGGATTTACTCTTGAACCATTAGAAAATCCTATTCCTCTTAGGGGTATTGATGCTACACCATTGGCAGCAAATAAACCGCAGTATTGGACTCAGGTTACCATGTGCATGACTCCTGAACACCGCGAGGTGATACGTTTCCTGGTTTTACATAAAATGCATGATTTGGTCGTTTTAGGGCTGCCATGGTTACAGACCCATAATCCAGTCCTGGACTGGAAGGCTATGTCAGTCTCAAGTTGGGGCTGTCGTGGTATTCATGAGGATTCCCTGCCTGTGTCTATTGCTTCTTCTACGCCTTCGGAAGTTCCGGAGTATTTGTCTGATTATCAGGATGTCTTCAGTGAGTCTGAGTCCAGTGCACTGCCTCCTCATAGGGACTGTGACTGTGCTATAGATTTGATCCCAGGCAGTAAATTTCCTAAGGGAAGACTGTTTAATCTGTCGGTACCTGAACATACCGCTATGCGTTCATATATCAAGGAGTCTCTGGAAAAAGGACATATTCGTCCGTCTTCTTCCCCTCTTGGTGCGGGATTCTTTTTTGTGGCAAAAAAGGACGGATCTTTGAGACCTTGTATTGATTATCGGCTTTTAAATAAGATCACTGTCAAATTTCAGTATCCTTTACCGCTGTTGTCTGACTTGTTTGCCCGGATTAAGGGTGCCAAGTGGTTCACCAAGATAGACCTTCGTGGTGCGTACAACCTTGTGCGCATTAAGCAAGGTGATGAATGGAAAACCGCATTCAATACGCCCGAAGGTCATTTTGAGTACTTGGTGATGCCTTTTGGGCTCTCCAATGCGCCTTCAGTTTTTCAGTCCTTTATGCATGACATTTTCCGGAAGTATCTGGATAAATTTTTGATTGTTTATCTGGATGATATTTTGGTTTTTTCTGATAATTGGGATTCGCATGTGGAGCAGGTCAGGTTGGTCTTTAAAATTTTGCGTGAAAATTCTTTGTTTGTCAAGGGCTCAAAGTGTCTCTTTGGTGTACAGAAGGTTCCCTTTTTGGGGTTCATTTTTTCCCCTTCTGCTGTGGAGATGGACCCAGTCAAGGTCCGAGCTATTCTTGATTGGACTCAGCCCTCGTCAGTTAAGAGTCTTCAGAAGTTCTTGGGCTTCGCTAACTTCTACCGTCGTTTTATCGCTAATTTTTCTAGCATTGTGAAACCTTTGACGGATATGACCAAGAAGGGCTCCGATGTAGCTAACTGGGCTCCTGCTGCCGTGGAGGCTTTCCAGGAGTTGAAACGCCGGTTTACTTCGGCGCCTGTTTTGTGCCAGCCTGACGTCTCACTTCCCTTTCAGGTTGAGGTGGATGCTTCGGAGATTGGAGCAGGGGCCGTTTTGTCGCAGAGAGGCCCTGGTTGCTCTGTTATGAAACCTTGTGCCTTTTTCTCTAGGAAGTTTTCGCCTGCCGAGCGAAATTATGATGTGGGCAATCGGGAGTTGTTGGCCATGAAATGGGCATTTGAGGAGTGGCGTCATTGGCTCGAGGGTGCTAAGCATCGTGTGGTGGTCTTGACTGATCACAAAAATCTGATGTATCTCGAGTCTGCTAAACGCCTTAATCCGAGACAGGCCCGCTGGTCATTGTTTTTCTCCCGCTTTGATTTTGTTGTCTCGTATTTACCAGGTTCAAAGAATGTGAAGGCCGATGCTCTTTCTAGGAGCTTTGTGCCTGATGCTCCTGGAGTCGCTGATCCTGTTGGTATTCTTAAAGATGGAGTTATCTTGTCAGCTATTTCTCCGGATCTGCGACGTGTGTTGCAGAGATTTCAGGCTGATAGGCCTGAGTCTTGTCCACCTGACAGACTGTTTGTTCCGGATAAGTGGACCAGCAGAGTCATTTCCGAGGTTCATTCCTCGGTGTTGGCAGGTCACCCGGGAATTTTTGGCACCAGAGATCTGGTGGCCAGGTCCTTTTGGTGGCCTTCCTTGTCAAGAGATGTGCGGTCATTTGTGCAGTCCTGTGGGCTCGAGCTAAGCCTTGCTGTTCTCGTGCCAGCGGTTTGCTCTTGCCCTTGCCTGTCCCGAAGAGACCTTGGACACATATCTCCATGGATTTCATTTCTGATCTTCCGCTATCTCAGGGCATGTCCGTTATCTGGGTGATATGTGATCGCTTCTCCAAGATGGTCCATTTGGTTCCTTTGCCTAAGCTGCCTTCCTCTTCCGATCTGGTTCCTGTGTTTTTCCAGAACGTGGTTCGTTTGCACGGCATCCCTGAGAATATTGTGTCAGACAGAGGATCCCAGTTCGTTTCCAGGTTCTGGCGATCCTTTTGTAGTAGGATGGGCATTGATTTGTCGTTTTCGTCTGCTTTCCATCCTCAGACTAATGGACAGACGGAGCGAACCAATCAGACTTTGGAGGCTTATTTGAGGTGTTTTGTCTCTGCTGATCAGGACGATTGGGTGACATTCTTGCCGTTGGCTGAGTTTGCCCTTAATAATCGGGCTAGTTCCGCCACCTTGGTTTCGCCTTTTTTCTGCAACTCTGGTTTCCATCCTCGCTTTTCTTCGGGTCATGTGGAGCCTTCTGACTGTCCTGGGGTGGATTCTGTGGTGGATAGGTTGCAGCAGATCTGGAATCATGTGGTGGACAACTTGAAGTTGTCACAGGAGAAGGCTCAGCGCTTTGCCAACCGCCGCCGCGGTGTGGGTCCCCGACTACGCGTTGGGGATTTGGTGTGGCTTTCTTCCCGCTTTGTTCCTATGAAGGTCTCCTCTCCCAAATTTAAACCTCGTTTTATTGGGCCTTACAAGATATTGGAAATCCTTAATCCTGTATCTTTTCGTCTGGATCTTCCTGTGTCGTTTGCTATTCACAATGTATTTCATAGGTCCTTGTTGCGGCGGTACATTGTGCCTGTAGTTCCTTCTGCTGAGCCTCCTGCTCCGGTGTTGGTTGAGGGCGAGTTGGAGTACGTGGTGGAGAAGATCTTGGATTCTCGCCTCTCCAGGCGGAGGCTTCAGTACCTGGTCAAGTGGAAGGGCTATGGTCAGGAGGATAATTCCTGGGTGGTCGCCTCTGATGTTCATGCGGCCGATTTAGTTCGTGCCTTTCATGCCGCTCATCCTGATCGCCCTGGTGGTCGTGGTGAGGGTTCGGTGACCCCTCACTAAGGGGGGGGTACTGTTGTGAATTTGCTTTTTGCTCCCTCTAGTGGTTACTAGTTTTTTGACTCTGGTTTTTCTGTCTTTCCTTTTATCCGCACCTGGGTCGTTAGTTAGGGGTGTTGCTATATAAGCTCCCTGGACCTTCAGTTCAATGCCTGGCAACGTAGTTATCAGAGCTAGTCTGCTGTGCTCTTGTCTACTGATCCTGGTTCCAGTTATATCAGCTAAGTCTGCCTTTTGCTTTTTGCTATTTGTTTTGGTTTTGTATTTTTGTCCAGCTTGTTCCAAATCTATATCCTGACCTTTGCTGGAAGCTCTAGGGGGCTGGTGTTCTCCCCCCGGACCGTTAGACGGTTCGGGGGTTCTTGAATTTCCAGTGTGGATTTTAATAGGGTTTTTGTTGACCATATAAGTTACCTTTCTTTATTCTGCTATCAGTAAGCGGGCCTCTCTGTGCTAAACCTGGTTCATTTCTGTGTTTGTCATTTCCTCTTACCTCACCGTCATTATTTGTGGGGGGCTTCTATCCAGCTTTGGGGTCCCCTTCTCTGGAGGCAAGAAAGGTCTTTGTTTTCCTCTACTAGGGGTAGCTAGATTCTCCGGCTGGCGCGTGTCATCTAGAATCAACGTAGGAATGATCCCCGGCTACTTCTAGTGTTGGCGTTAGGAGTAGATATATGGTCAACCCAGTTACCACTGCCCTATGAGCTGGATTTTTGTATTCTGCAGACTTCCACGTTCCTCTGAGACCCTCGCCATTGGGGTCATAACAGAAACCGTCAATGAAAAGGACCTGGGTGTATGGGTGGATGACAAACTCACATTTAGTGGCCAGTGTCAGGCAGCTGCTACGAAGGCAAATAAAATAATGGGATGCATTAAAAGAGGCATAGATGCTTATGAGGAGATCATAATTTTACCTCTATACAAGTCACTATCCGACCACACTTAGAATACTGTGCACAGTTCTGGTCTCCGGTGTATAAGAAAGACGTAGCTGAACTGGAGCGGGTGCAGAGAAGAGCGACCAAGGTTATTAGAGGACTGGGGGGTCTGCAATACCAAGATAGGTTATTACACTTGGGGCCATTTAGTTTGGAAAAATGAAGGCTAAGGGGTGATCTTATGTTAATGTATAAATATATGAGGGAACAGTACAAAGACCTTTCTGATGATCTTTTTAATCGTAGACCTGAGACAGGGACAAGGGGGCATCCTCTTCGTCTGGAGGAAAGAAGGTTTAAGCATAATAACAGACGCGGATTCTTTACTGTAAGAGCAGTGAGACTATGGAATTCTCTGCCGTATGATGTTGCAATGAGTGATTCATTACTTAAATTTAAGAGGGGACTGGATGCCTTTCTTGAAAAGTATAATGTTATGCGGCGCCCCACGGTCCTGGTCGTCGCAGTGGTATTGCTTTCCTCTCGGGGAGAGTGATACTTCGTTCGGAGGCAAAGAAGGATAACTGCATCCAGTTATCACAAACATGCAACACAATTCACACTCCAGACCAATAGGGGGAGCTTCTGCTCCTATTTATTAGGTCACTCCCCATATACAGTTAGGACCATATATATTTGGACAGAGACAACATTTTTCTAACTTTGGTGGTAGACATTACCACAATGAATTTTAAACAAAACAATTCAGATGCAGTTGAAGTTCAGACTTTCAGCTTTCATTTGAGGGTATCCACATTAAAATTGGATGAAGGGTTTAGGAGTTTCAGCTCCTTAACATGTGCCACCCTGTTTTTAAAGGGACCAAAAGTAATTGGACAATTGACTCTAAGGCTATTTCATGGACAGGTGTGGGCAATCCCTTCGTTATATCATTCTCAATTAAGCAGATAAAAGGCCTGGAGCTGATTTGAGGTGTGGTGCTTGTATTTGGAAGGTTTTGCTGTGAAGTAAACATGTGGTCAAAGGAGCTCTCCATGCAGGTGAAACAAGCCATCCTTAAGCTGTGAAAACAGAAAAAACCCATCCGAGAAATTGCTACAATATTAGGAGTGGCAAAATTTACAGTTTGGTACATCCTGAGAAAGAAAGAAAGCGCTGGTGAACTCATCAATGCAAAAAGACCTGAGCGCCCACGGAAGACAACAGTGGTGGATGATCGCAGAATAATCTCCATGGTGAAGAGAAACCCCTTCACAACAGCCAACCAAGTGAACAACACTCTCCAGGAGGTAGGCGTATCAATATCCAAATCTACCATAAAGAGAAGACTGCATGAAAGTAAATACAGAGGGTTCACTGCACGGTGCAAGCCACTCATAAGCATCAAGAATAAAAAGGCTAGACTGGACTTTGCTAAAAAACATTTAAAAAAGCCAGCACCATTCTGGAAGAACATTCTTTGGACAGATGAAACCAAGATCAACCTCTACCAGAACGATGGAAAGAGAAAGGCGTGTGGCAAATGCATGGTACAGCTCATGATCCAAAGCATACCACATCATCTGTAAAACATGGTGGAGGCAGTGTGATGGCTTGGGCGTGCATGGCTGCCAGTGGCACTGGGTCACTAGTGTTTATTGATGATGAGACACAGGACAGAAGCAGCCGAATTAATTCTGAGGTCTTCAGAGACATACTGTGTGCTCAGATCCAGCCAAATACAGCCAAACTGATTGGTCGTCGTCGTTTCATACTACAGATGGACAATAACCCAAAACATAAAGCCAAAGCAACCCAGGAGTTTATTAAAGCAAAGAAGTGGAATATTCTTGAATAGCCAAGTCAGTCACCTGATCTCAACCCAATTGAGCATGCATTTCACTCGTTAAAGACTAAACTTCAGACAGAAAGGCCCACAAACAAACAGCAACTGAAAACCACTGCAGTGAAGGCCTGGCAGAGCATCAAAAAGGAGGAAACACAGCGTCTGGTGATGTCCATGAGTTCAAGACTTCAGGCAGTCATTGCCAACAGAGGGTTTTCAACCAAGTACTAAAAATGAACATTTTATTTAAAATTATTGAATCTGTCCAATTACTTTTGGTCCCTTTAAAAACAGGGTGGCACATGTTAAGGAGCTGAAACTCCTAAACCCTCCATCCAATTTTATTGTGGTTACCCTCAAATGAAAGCTGAAAGTCTGAACTTCAGCTGCATCTGAATTGTTTTGTTTAAAATTCATTGTGGTAATGTCTATAACTAAAACTAGAAAAATGTTGTCTCTGTCCAAATATATATGGACCTAACTGTATATATATATATATATATATATATATATATATATATATATAACTGGTAGTCTGTAGGGAAAGTTAGAACATTCCAGACAGTAGTCTGAGGTGGACAGAGGGTCCAAGGAGCTGTGCATGCCCTCAGAGCTGCAGCTCCCAGAAAGAGACATTCAGAAGGCAGAATTGTTTTGCAGCGAGCGTAAAAGAGCAAAGGAGAGGATACCAGAGGGGAACCAGCCCTACACAGGCTGCCTCCTTCTGAGGCGCAGTTTCCTAGTGGCCGGAACACCGAGGGAGTAAGGACCTTTATGCTTTGCTCCAGAGACCGGCAGGACAGCTAATTGCGGGTTACCTGTCCGCCCCTACACCCAGGAGGCACGGTGGCAACCCTCGGAGGCCGGGGCGTGCTAGAGTTCATATAAACAGCCTCAAGCCACCAATCATACGGGTTTGTCCTATCCTATATGGGAGACAGAGAGAAAGAGACATCTGTGAGACCCTTATGTGAAGCCATAGGCAGTAAGGGACTACACCACTGCAGCGCAAGGGAAGGCTACTGATTTCCACCTGGACAAAGGGACTCTCGACTTGCCTCCAAACCGGCCGGACTCTGCCTGCCCTGTGATCTGGTGCCCTGGACTGTGGATGCTGAAGTCTTCAGTAAAGGTAAAGAGACTGCAATCCTGTGTTCTCGTTCTTCACTGCGCCTCTCACCATCCACCAACTACACACTGGGAAGCCATGGGAATACTCTTCACCTGTGGGAAGGTATACCATCTAGCTGCCATAACATCACCCCAGCGGACCCCTTAAAGCAGTGTCGGTCATCCTGACCGAATACCACAGGTGGCGTCACGAACACAAACTATATCCCTTTAAAGACCTTTCCCTTTTACACGGATGTCCCAGGGCCACGGACCGGGTCAGCCACCGTGACATCCCCATGAAGAGGACCTGGTACCGAGTACCCCACGGCCCCATGGGTGCGATCCAGTTACAGGTTATATATACTAGATTCCTTGATAGAGTGTTGATCCAGGGCACTAGTCTGATTGCCGTATGTGGAGTCGGGAAGGAATTTTTTTCCCCGTGGTGGAGCTTACTCTTACCACATGGGTTTTTTTCTGCCTTCCCCTGGATCAACATGTTAGGTTAGGCTATGGGTTGAACTAGATGGACTTAAAGTCTTCCGTCAACCTTAATAACTATGTTACTATAATCGTCAACATTAACAGAAATAAACATGTGAAATAGATCACTCTGTTTGTAATGACTCTATATAGTACAGGTCCTTCTCAAAAAATTAGCATATAGTGTTAATTTTCATTATTTACCATAATGTAATGATTACAATTAAACTTTCATATATTATAGATTCATTATCCACCAACTGAAATTTGTCAGGTCTTTTATTGTTTTAATACTGATGATTTTGGCATACAACTCCTGATAACCCAAAAAACCTGTCTCAATAAATTAGCATATTTCACCCGTCCAATCAAATAAAAGTGTTTTTTAATAACAAACAAAAAAACAATCAAATAATAATGTTCAGTTATGCACTCAATACTTGGTCGGGAATCCTTTGGCAGAAATGACTGCTTCAATGCGGCGTGGCATGGAGGCAATAAGCCTGTGACACTGCTGAGATGTTATGGAGGCCCAGGATGCTTCAATAGCGGCCTTAAGCTCATCCAGAGTGTTGGGTCTGGCGTCTCTCAACTTTCTCTTCACAATATCCCACAGATTCTCTATGGGGTTCAGGTCAGGAGAGTTGGCAGGCCAATTGAGCACAGTAATACCATGGTCAGTAAACCATTTACCAGTGGTTTTGGCACTGTGAGCAGGTGCCAGGTCGTGCTGAAAAATGAAATCTTCATCTCCATAAAGCATTTCAGCCGATGGAAGCATGAAGTGCTCCAAAATCTCCTGATAGCTAGCTGCATTGACCCTGCCCTTGATGAAACACAGTGGACCAACACCAGCAGCTGACATGGCACCCCACACCATCACTGACTGTGGGTACTTGACACTGGACTTCAGGCATTTTGGCATTTCCTTCTCCCCAGTCTTCCTCCAGACTCTGGCACCTTGATTTCCGAATGACATGCAAAATTTGCTTTCATCAGAAAAAAGTACTTGGGACCACTTAGCAACAGTCCAGTGCTGCTTCTCTGTAGCCCAGGTCAGGCGCTTCTGCCGCTGTTTATGGTTCAAAAGTGGCTTTACCTGGGGAATGCACGGTGGCTCTGGATGTTTCCACACCAGACTCAGTCCACTGCTTCCTCAGGTTCCCCAAGGTCTGGAATCGGTCCTTCTCCACAATCTTCCTCAGGGTCCGGTCACCTCTTCTCGTTGTACAGCGTTTTCTGCCACATTGTTTCCTTCCAACAGACTTACCATTGAGGTGCCTTGATACAGCACTCTGGGAACAGCCTATTTGTTGAGAAATTTCTTTTTGGGTCTTACCCTCTTGCTTGAGGGTGTCAATGATGGCCTTCTTGACATCTGTCAGGTCGCTAGTCTTACCCATGATGGGGGTTTTGAGTAATGAACCAGGCAGGGAGTTTTTAAAAGCCTCAGGTATCTTTTGCATGTGTTTAGAGTTAATTAGTTGATTCAGAAGATTAGGGTAATAGGTCGTTTAGAGGACCTTTTCTTGATATGCTAATTTATTGAGACAGGTTTTTTGGGTTATCAGGAGTTGTATGCCAAAATCATCAGTATTAAAACAATAAAAGACCTGACAAATTTCAGTTGGTGGATAATGAATCTATAATATATGAAAGTTTAATTGTAATCATTACATTATGGTAAATAATGAAATTTAACACTATATGCTAATTTTTTGAGAAGGACCTGTATATGAGTTTCACTTTTTGTATTGAAGAACTGAAATAAATAAGGTTTTTAATGATATTCTAATTTTGTGACAAGCACCTGTAGTTTACAAAGAAGAATGGACACAAATTTAAACCTCTAGATGTGCAAAGTTGGTGGAGACACCACAAAAGACTTGCAGCAGTAATTGCAGTGAAAGGTTGTCCTAAGGGTATTGACTCAGGGGGGGCTGAATACAAATGCACACAATTTTCAGACTTATATTTTTAAAAAGCCATGTATCATTTCCTTTAGGGTATGTGCACACGTCAGGATTTCTTGCAGAAATTTTCCTGACAAAAAACGGACATTTCTGCCAGAAAACCGCATGCGCTTTTTCATGTGTTTTTGATGTTTTTTGTGCGTTTTTTTCTAAATGCATAGAATTGCGGGAAAAACGCGGAAAATCCGCAAAATTAATGAACATGCTGCTTTTTTTTACCGCGATGCGTTTTTTTCGCGGAAAAAAACGCACCACGTGCACGAAACATGCAGAATGCATTCTAAATGATAGGATGCATAATGTATGCATTTTTAATGAGTTTTTATAGCGTTTTTATCGCGAAAAAACGTGAAAAAACCTGAACGTGTGCACATGGCCTTACACTTTACAAATACTTGTTACTTTGTGTTCATATATCACATAAGACATCAACAGTGCTCTGTGACATGGTCAGAGCTTGGGCTATTTTTTTATAACCTAACCCTGCTTTACTCTACATCTTTATCCTTGACCTGTCTGGTGTGTTCCTTGGTCTTCATGATGTAGGGGGCAC
>NC_135238.1:67100453-67115453 GCF_051348905.1 Ranitomeya variabilis
AAAGGGCCCCCTACACTGTTGGTCATATACAGTAGTGTGAAAGTTTTGGGCTGCATAAAAAGCTTTCATACATAGAAGTATTATAGATTATTTTTATTAATTAGAATGCAATGATAATGAACAAAAGAGAAATTTAAATGACCTCAATATTTAGTGTAACGACACTTCACCTTCCCAGCATCATCGCTTCTTGGTACACTTACACGGTGTGAGAAGGAACTTCCTGCCGAGTGTAAGTGTAGCTAGAAGTGATACTGCTGTAAAGGTGAAGGATGGTCACATCAAGTATTGATGGGATTTAGAGTTCTCTTTTGTTCATCCATTTTTCGTTTTCTTAATTGATAAAAGTAAACTATTAACAATTCTATTTTTGAAAACATTCTTTGTAGTATTTTTCTTCACCTTCCTAAAAACTTTTGCACAGTATTTAACATCTTCACACAGAGCCTCCTATTCCATGACTCACTGTACATCCTCCTATGTAGTGCCTCTTACACTGCCAGTCACTGCACATCCTCCTATGTAGTGCCTCTTACACCGCAAGTCACTGTACATCCTCCTATGTAGTGTCCCTTACACCGCCAGTCACTATATAACCTCCTATGTAGTGCCTCTTACACCACCAGTCACTGTACATCCTCCTATGTAGTGCCTCTTACACCACCAGTCGCTGTACATCCTCCTATGTAGTGTCTCTTACCCCGCCAGTCACTGTATATCCTCCTATGTAGTGCCTCTTACCCCGCCAGTCACTGTATATCCTCCTATGTAGTGTCTCTTACCCCACCAGTCACTGTACATCCTCCTATGTAGTGCCTCTTACATCGCCAGTCACTGTACATCCTCCTATGTAGTGCCTCTTACATCGCCAGTCACTGTACATCCTCCTATGTAGTGCCTCTTACATCGCCAGTCACTGTACATCCTCCTATGTAGTCTCTTACACCACCAGTCGCTGTACATCCTCCTATGTAGTGCCTCTTACACCACCAGTCGCTGTACATCCTCATATGTAGTGTCTCTTACACCACCAGTCACTGTATATCCTCCTATGTAGTCTCTTACCCCGCCAGTCACTGTATATCCTCCGATGTAGTGTCTCTTACCCCACCAGTCACTGTACATCCTCCTATGTAGTGCCTCTTACATCGCCAGTCACTGTACATCCTCCTATGTAGTGCCTCTTACATCACCAGTCACTGTACATCCTCCTATGTAGTGCCTCTTACACCACCAGTCGCTGTACATCCTCCTATGTAGTGCCTCTTACATCGCCAGTCACTGTACATCCTCCTATGTAGTGCCTCTTACATCACCAGTCACTGTACATCCTCCTATGTAGTGCCTCTTACACCACCAGTCGCTGTACATCCTCCTATGTAGTGCCTCTTACACCGCCAGTCGCTGTACATCCTCCTATGTAGTGCTTCTTACACCGCCAGTCGCTGTACATCCTCCTATGTAGTGCCTCTTACACCACCAGTCGCTGTACATCCTCCTATGTAGTGCCTCTTACAACGCCAGTCGCTGTACATCCTCCTATGTAGTGCCTCTTACACCGCCAGTCGCTTTACATCCTCCTATGTAGTGCCTCTTACACCACTAGTCGCTGTACATCCTCCTATGTAGTGCCTCTTACCCCGCCAGTCGCTGTACATCCTCCTATGTAGTGCCTCTTACAACGCCAGTCGCTGTACATCCTCCTATGTAGTGTCTCTTACCCCGCCAGTCACTGTATATCCTCCTATGTAGTGCCTCTTACCCCGCCAGTCACTGTACATCCTCCTATGTAGTGCCTCTTACACCGCCAGTCGCTGTACATCCTCCTATGTAGTGCCTCTTACCCCGCCAGTCACTGTATATCCTCCTATGTAGTGTCTCTTACACCGCCAGTCACTGTATATCCTCCTATGTAGTGCCTCTTACCCCGCCAGTCACTGTATATCCTCCTATGTAGTGTCTCTTACACCGCCAGTCACTATATAACCTCCTATGTAGTGCCTCTTACACCGCCAGTCACTGTACATCCTCCTATGTAGTGTCCCTTACACCGCCAGTCGCTGTACATCCTCCTATGTAGTGCCTCTTACCCCGCCAGTCACTGTATATCCTCCTGTGTAGTGCCTCTTACCCCGCCAGTCACTGTATATCCTCCTATGTAGTGCCTCTTACACCACCAGTCACTGTACATCCTCCTATGTAGTGCCTCTTACACCACCAGTCACTGTACATCCTCCTATGTAGTGTCCCTTACACCGCCAGTCGCTGTACATCCTCCTATGTAGTGCCTCTTACCCCGCCAGTCACTGTATATCCTCCTGTGTAGTGCCTCTTACCCCGCCAGTCACTGTATATCCTCCTATGTAGTGCCTCTTACACCACCAGTCACTGTACATCCTCCTATGTAGTGCCTCTTACACCACCAGTCACTGTACATCCTCCTATGTAGTGCCTCTTACACTGACAAAGTACATCACCACCCATGTACTGACTTTTTCGTCAATCACTGCCCCGTTTAGTTAATGCCCGCCATGATTCCCCCCCACTGTAGAGCGGGGTAGAAGTGCACTGTTGACCATGTGATGTTGTGCCACCCTCCATAGGGGAGAATCCTGTAGAGGGGTAGGGACTTGTGTACAGCAGTATCTGGGCCTCTGAGGGAGGCGCTGCCTTATAACATTACAGCCTGGAAGCGCAGAGGTTACTCAGCCATGTGTCCTGCTGGATGTCACTGTTTGTCAGCATCACCCGTCATCCTGCAGAGTCATCAGTGGGGGAGGAGGGTATGCACTACAGTGTGGTATTGATCACACTCATTCCTGGCATGCACCTCTGTATACAGCAGGTATTGAGAGAGGGGGGAAAGATGCAAAGCTATAATGTTCTACCAGATATGCTGCAGTGCCAGGAATGGAGATCCTCTCCTATAGTACGGTTTATACCTGCATCCTCTGTCGGTAGAGTCAAGTGGCCCCACATATATGAATGGTCGGCCAAACTCGCCGATATTTGGTTCTGACAATTAAAACCAATGGCCCCCCTGACTGGTAGGTCCATTCAGTGGGCTGGTAGCACTGAACGTGAATAAAACCATTCGCTCATCTCAACAGTTCACTTTCATTTTTATGTAATATATAGCACTAACTTATAGGAACAGTTTGGAATTAGGATTTTTTGCCCAATAGGGTTGCAGGTTTTTTTTAA
This sequence comes from Ranitomeya variabilis, assembly GCF_051348905.1. Lineage (NCBI taxonomy): Eukaryota > Metazoa > Chordata > Amphibia > Anura > Dendrobatidae > Ranitomeya > Ranitomeya variabilis. The sequence goes on from NC_135238.1 coordinate 67,103,658, forward strand.
AAAAACATATACATATATATATATATATATATATATATATATATATATATATATATATATATATATATATATATACATACTCCCTTTTTCCCAGGGACAACAAAATCTCCACTGCTGCTCCAGCCACATTCCGACTAGACGGCAGGACCGGCTGCAACCATAGAGGCTCAGGCCTCCTGATAAATTCATCTCGCCTTTTGCATGTGTGAGCAGAACAAAGCCATGGGCTGGAGTAGATTAGTACTATATTTCATCACGATTTCTAAATTGTAGTAAATTTGCCAGACTGCAGAGGCTAAGGCTACTTTCACACATCAGGTTTTTGCCGTGAGGCACAATCTCGCGAGTTTTGACTAAAAACGTATCCTTTTTTTTCTGCCGGTCCCTTTTTTTTTCTCATAGAGTTCTATTCGCTCCAGATTGCGCCTGATGGCCACACGTTTCATCCGTTTTTTGCCGGTTCCGTCAAAAAAAGATGTTTCTGGCAGACGGAGAAAACGTACAGAGGAAGGTTTTTTTTTTTGTTCCAGCGAAAAACCTGACGGCGCCAAAATCGGCGCCGTCCGGCTTTCCTTACAATGGACGCCTAGGGGTGACAGATACATCATTTGACTTTTTCCGGCGCCAGAGTTCACCTTCCAGACCGAGCATGCCCTGTTTGCATGTTCCAGTCCGGGGTGATATCTCTTGCCTATGCAGCATCAATAGTAAAAAAAATATATAATGTTAAAAATAATAATAAAAAATCGTGATATTCTCACCTTCCTGCGGCCTCAGCAGCCTTCCCGCTCCTCGCGGTGTTCCTGCCAGCTCCCGTTCCCAGGGATGCCTTGCGAAATGACCCCAGAAGACGTAGCATCACGCAAGACCGCTCCGTCATCCAGGTGAGTCGCCCAATGCATCCCTGAGAACGGGAGCTGGCGGGAGCATCGCGAGGAGCGGGACGGCTACTGGGGCTGCCAGAAGGTGAGTATTCCAGATCCAGCGGAAAAACTGATGCGGCGCACCAGTTTCTCCACTACTTTCACCAGATCCAGCAATCCGTCCTCCCAGATTATGCCTGACGGCGCGGGACGGATGTGTGAAAGTAGCCTGAATCGAGCCCAATCTATAAATCTATATGTGGCTCTAGAGGCTTCAATAACAGAAAATAAAGTGCAACTGTTTATTGTAAAAGAGCCATGATAAAATGTGACTTTCTTATATTCCTATCAGAATTGTCTCAAGACACATCCTGTTCTTCTATATTATGGATGTGAGTGTTGTGTAGTACGGGTGAGATTCAGGAGGCAGTCCCGTGGCCAGCATGTTATGACATACAAAGGCTGTGGTATTATAGTCTATACACTGATACCATCAGGTCTAGGAAGGATTTTCTTTCTTGGCCAGACACCTACATATAGATAATGGTTTGATTGTCAGGCTATGTGCACACGTTGCGGATTAGCCTAAGGCCAGGTTCACATTGCGTTAACAGCAGCCCGTTCAACACATGCGTTAACGGGCTGCTGTTAACGCAAGTGCCTATTATATATAGCGCTAGCGCAGATAGAGCTAGCAGATGCTCTATCTGCGCTAGCAGTGACGGACCCGGAAACGCTGCAGCCTGCGTCCCAGGGTCCGTCACTCAATGACGGCACATCGCTAGCGCACGCCCATTGGGGGCATGCGCTAGCGATGCGTCCGACATAGGGCATAATGGCGGCATTAACGGACTGCATTACACCACGTTATGCCGCAGTGTAACGTAGTCCGTCTAACGGACGCCATAGACTCAATGTGAACCTGTTCTAAGGATTTTTTTGTGCAGATTCTGCATCTCTTGGCAGAAAACGCAGGTGCGGATTTGTTGCGGTTTTTGTGCGTATTTCCTACAGATTTACTGTGGATTTTGTGGAGATTTACTGCATTTTTTCCCCCTGCGGATTTCTATAATGGAATGGGTATACAAAAACGCTGCAGATCCGCAAAAAAGAATTGACATGCTACTTCTTTTAATCTGCAGTGTTTCCGCGCGGAATTTTCCACACCATTAGCACAGCGTGTGTTTTTTTTTTTTTTTCATTGATTGACATTGTACTGTAAATCACTTGCGGATCTGCAGCGTTTCTGCACTGTAAAAAAAACACTGCAGATCCGCAGGAAATCCACAACGTGTGCACATACCCTCAGGTCGATGTGCCCTACCCTGTGTGCAAGGGATGAGATCACTGAGCGCACTTTGCTAGTAGATTACTATAATAATGATTTCTGTGGGGATCTCCTATATTTAGACTGAAACATACAGGGAGATCTATTTCAGGAGTTGCCAGCCACATATAGTTGGAATTGTTTAAGCTTTTTTACAGCTTTATAATAGTGATCAAGTTGTCATGAGCCTATATGCTGCACCCAAAGGGTCCATACTGCAAGATTTTAGTATCAAAAACTTGAATAGACAATGAAGGGGCACTTGTGACTATGGGTAGAAATTCTGATTAGGATATTTAATTGTGAAATAATGTTAAAAAAATACTAGTGTGCACCTGCAACCCCATGAGCTCCAGTTTCTTTTATTTCTAAGACCCCTTTCACACATCAGTTTTTTGTCGTCAGTTACAATCCGTTGGCTCAACGGATCCGTCGCAGATTGTGAAAAACTGATGTGACTGATTCGTTTTCGATCTGGCTAATTGGATCCTAAATAAATCTGAGCATGCTCAGTTAAAAAAAACGGAATTCCGGATTCCGTCATTGGATGGATCCAACGCCCATACGCTTCCATTCGAGCGGACGGCAACAGATCATCGCTGTCCAATTTTTCGACGTACACAAAAAACGTTATTTTGTCCGTCGTCTCCGGCCGCCGGACAAATAATTTTCGATGGAACTGGCCAACGACGAATTAAACTAGAGGCAAACCGTCGCTAATACATGTTTGAGAAAAAACTGATCTTTTTTTTTCAAAATTCAATGGATTGCGACTGATAGCAAAAAACTGATGTGAAAGGGACCTTACCTAGTCACTAGTCCAGTCATTAGTATTGCCTAATTTAGTTGTTCTTTCTATCTGATAATTGGTTATGTGAACACATGGTAACAAAAGACTGACTGGCACATCCAAGATGGTGTGAATAGGTGCATACCAAGAGGAGCTACTTCCATATACAATATACAAAAAAAGGTTGCACTTAACGTGCTAAAGCATGTCAATGTGAAATATATGAAATGTAGCAATATGGCTTCTGAATACTAGTAAAAAAATGAGACGCTTTGCACAAATTTTGTGCAAAATCATGTCTTCCTGTCAACCAGAGACCACCTTGATGTTGGTTGATGGGCAGACATGATTTGGCCAAATTTTGTGCAAAATGTCTTAATTTTTTCGCGAGTATTCAGAATCCATATTGCTATTCATATTTCATATTGACGTGCTGTAGCACGATAGGGTGCAACTTTTTTTGTATAATGTGAACACATGGTGACCCCTTTTATGTTCCTTGAAGGGTGTCGCCATCTTGCATGATGAAATTGCATTGACTGTATCACTGAGGTTTTCCCACACAGAAGCTGCAATCACAGATACTGATGATGACTTCACGGCTCTCTTCACAGTTTATAATGTAGATCACAGTTCAGCCTCATAACTGTATACTTATATTCAGTTATCTGTGCTATCGGCAGAGGGATCGTACAGGAACCAGCTAGTTGATGTACTGATTCATCATGGGATTGAAAACCACATTTAAGAATAAAATGCATGGTGAGAGCAAGGCATTGCGATGGAAGCAGAGAAGACCGAAGTGCAGTCATACAGTCGGGTGGGGATTGCTGTTGTAGAATTAAAAACTGTGTTTCTTTAAATGGGACATGCTAGGTGCAAAAATACAGGAGATTTCAATCTGGCACAGAGGTTGCTTGCAGTGATTAGGCACTTCCTTTTGGAGTTCCTAAGCACTTTCACTTTACCTCCCAGTGACATGAAGTACCATACAGTTGACCTTCTGACAGCTACTCTTTGCATTCATAAAACTGCAGGAGGAAAGTCTTGATTCCAGGACAAATGCTCGGACTGCTGATTTTTAGCTTCATGCCCTTTAGCCAATATTTGGCATGTGAGATGCAAAACGAGTCTAAAGCACATACATGGGGTGCAAGGCAGTGTTTTTGCCCTTCATGCTGGAGATCTGTCTTGTTTATTTTCATGATGAAATACATGCTGCAAATCACCCACATACTTCCAGCAGCCACAGGTCTCCCATACGGAGTGCCTCTCCGCGGTGCTGCCGCAGCCCAGCAGCCGCTCCGTTTACCAGACAGTAAAATTAGGTGTCAGCAGAGGATTTAGGTCAGTGGAATTTACGGCAGTGTTGAGTTAAGGGAGTTGTCTCATGTTATTAAACAGGTAAAACTCCAATTTCAATCTTTCCAATTTCCATATTAAAAAAATCAATTTTCTGTGTATTTTTAAAAGTTAAATACCATGTAGAAATCCCTGAGCTCCTAGTTTGTGCTCCTTTTTTTCTGTTTTGTGCTGCTTCTGTCCATTGCAGAGAAGATTACATCTGTTTCTTCTGCAGTGCACTATGTGAAATCTCTGCTTGTATTACAACTGGGCATTTCTTCAGTCTTCTCTGGGGGGGCTTGTGTCTTTACGTTTTTTTTCATGCCAATGTAGCCCAACAGCTGATGAAGCAGTCTATCAATCTCAGACGCGGCTGAGCTGGGTAGTTGGGATGAAAGTGCACCCCCAGAGAGAAGATTGAGGAAATGGCCAGTTGCACTACAAGCAGTATAGTCTGGGGATGTGCGCCTTCACCCCTACCCCTCAAAGATTTCCAATCACAGCGCAGCAGCACCTAAGACTGACGGACTGCTAGATCTGCTGCCAAGTTCTGATTGGTGGTGCCTGTGGGCAGGGGTGAATGCGCACAACCCCAGACAATGCTGCAAAGGAACACCCAGTTGCACTGCAAGCAGAGATTACACATTTTGTGCTCCTGAAGAAAAGTGTGAATATCTCTGCGATGGAGTGACAATGCTCAAAATGTAAGAGCGTGGCAGAATCTGAGGAGCTCAAGGATATTTACAAGATAATTAGCTCAATTTGTTTGAAAGGTCCTCTAATTGAAAATAAGCAATTGCTGGTCTGAGCCTGACCGGATCCACTGTCTCTACTCTTCCATGCTCCAGAGGCTTTTTCTAGTAGCATGGAGTGCACCAAGTCCAGGTCAGCACCTCTGCTATGCCATGCCCGAACGGTCAAAGCTGACAATACCAGTTGGTGCTTTTCACATGTTGAATATTAAGTGTTGCCACCTTTCCCGGAGTTACCACAAATCGGCCGGCATGAGATACCTGTCAATGTCTAGTGTCCAGAGTTACAGAAGCTACCAAGTGTACTACTATTGCGTGCCTAGAGAGGGAATCTATTACCAGTATTTCACACCTTAAACTATATGCACACGTAACTCTTTCAAAGACAAGTCCAGCAATACATTTACATGGCCAGTCCATTCCTCTGTTACTGAGAAATCAGTGCTTCAATAGATCTGCAAATGAGGCTGATGGACTATGGTAGATCTGAAGCATCTGTCATTCCAGCTCTATTCTTCAGCCAGCGCCGCCTACTGCCTAACTGGCACACAGTTGTGACTTCAGGCAAAGGAGCCGTCGGTCATGCAGAAGGTGGCGGCTTTGGGTAGGGAATAGAGCTGGAGTGACAGAGGCTTCAGTGCTACAATAGCTCTTCAGCCTCATTTGCATACAAATTCAGATGCTGATTTCTCACTGAGGGCTAGACAGACCTTGTAAAAATATTGCTGGACTTTTCAATGGAGCAATATGCACTTGTAAATCGTTTATGGTGTGAAATCCTGCCAGATTCCCTTCAAAGGGCTGGTTAGGCACCTAAAATGTCCTTTCTAAATGGCTATCTTTACACTATTACCACTTCTGTAATGTGCTTTATTACACAGTACCCTACACTTTCTCTATCTGATCCTTAAGTGTGTGTTTTTATTTTTTTTAAAGCTTCACTTCCTGTGATATTTCATTTGAGGAGTCTCAAATAGGATGTCACAGCAGCCAGGAGCGCCCGCACTCAGCTATTTTATTCGCCGCAGTGGCTCCTATGAAAGTTGATGTCATCAAGGGGCAGAGATAACAGTGAGTCACACCAGCGGCTGGTATCACTCACTGCGTGAGGGCAGTGCTAGAAGCTCTGGGACAGCACTGGTGTCTCACACTGCTTCTATCTCCACTATGTGACCATATCGACTTTCACAGAAGCTGTGGGGGAGGCGAGTGCAGCGCCAGCACCCTGCTTCTATCACCATGGATCCAGGATATCTTCAGAGGGGGACAAGCCAGCCTCCTGTGACTTCCCGTTTGCGACTCCTCATAAATGAAAAATCACAGGAATTAAACAGTTTAAAAAACCCACATGTAGGGAAAAGTGTTTTTTAAATAAAGCTAATTACAAGTGGATAGCGTCTAAAGATATTTAGAAAGGACTTTCTAGGTGTCGGACAACCCCTTTAATACCGGCTACTTCATGTCCTGCTTCAGATATGAATGGTATTTTAGAATCTGTATACTTCTTACCCTCTAGAGGAGGTGCAGTATACTTCATGCTGCATTCTTCTGTCACATTTTACTAAATTTGGATGGGTGAATTAGGCCTTTTCCCCAAACCTATATGAACCTGTTACTTTCCAAAGCCAAGTATCCAACAGTTTACACCCAGTAACAATTTACATCCTTTGTACCACTATAGCAAACACTGGGATGGAAAAATTACTAGATCTGTACAGATTTTAAAGGGGTTGTCCACTACTCTTTTCCCCCCTCATAAAATAAGTGCAGCTATGCTCTCCTTCATTGCCAGCACCATTCCAGTGGTGGTGGTTCCGGTTCTTTCGGGGCTTGCAGAACATTGTCATGCTATCCCTACAGCCAGCCAGCGTCCGCTTCACTCATTCAGACAAATCGGAAACAACTTCAGCCGCTCTCGCACTTTCTCCAGATGTCTGATTGATTTGCCTGAAGGAAGGAAGAGTGAAGTGACTGCTGATTGTTATGTCATGCTATCCCTGTAGCCAATGTGGCGCAGACCCAGGACACTTGGACACCTTGCACCAACACCACTGGAGGTGGAGGGAGTACAGTTGTTGTTATAAGGGGAAACATGGTGCTTGAAAAAGGGTTGACCAAGTAGTGATCAACCCCCTTTAAGCCTCTGCCTGTAAATAATAACAGTGGGGAAAATGTATCAAAACTGGTGTAAAAATAAAATAAAATGTGGTTGTCCGTGGCACCTTGCTGAGTATCTGCACCCTAAAATATGCTTTCTTTGCTTTCCTTCCTTTGCACCTGGTTTGTGGTATGTTTCCCAGTGACTCCTTTGCTGAAAACACGCCAGTATTATGTGGCGCAGAATCAAAACCATAAGGCTATGTGCCCACGTTGCGGAAAGGTATGCGGGTTTTTCCACACTGATTTTGGTAAATCCGCAGGAAATCCTTACTGCGGAATTAGCGCGTTTTTTTTCGTGGTTTTTGTGCGGATTTTACCTGTGGTTTTACTAACCCAATAGATAGAGTATCATTAACACACCACTCGGAAAGAAAAGTAAAAAAGTAACAAATTTTATTGAGATACAGTTATTACAAATTTATATAATACTACAGATAAGAGGAAAGGATTTTTTAACCCAAGGATAGTGCACAAAATAGGATAGAGCTAGTAAGTAAATCCAGGCTCTGGGATTATGTGAATAATATGTTAAAAGATTAACATGCATAGAAAACATAGCCAAACTGGCCTTAACGTGCATAGTGCAAATGCATGAAAAATTAATAAACGCATTACAACCAACACGTACCCATATAGTACGCCTGTCCTAAATATCACAAAGGCCCCGACACGCGTTTCGTGTACCGCTTTATCAAGGGGAAAAGGTGTGCACATACCCTTCGTGTATAAAAAAAAATGCTTTGTCTGATGATTTGTCTGTTTTGGTAAATATTTGTGTTATCAATTACATAATTTTGGAGCGTCTTTTCGCATAATTTAGCTTTGTGTTCCTCTTTGAGTAATTTGAAAAGGTGAATTCTGGGGGGGGGGGGGTGAGACCTTATAGTCTGACACTGCTGGCTTTGATTGGACAGAATGGACCCCCCACTGGTAACTTATTTGAGCAGTAACAAGGGTTGACACAACACAAAAGTATTATGGTCGAAGTAATGATGGGTTGTCTTTAGTGGTTGGTCACTGATTTCATTGATGGTCCATTTTTTGGCTCCGTTATCTGTATTTGATTGGTTGGGCTGTTAGGGTATGTTTCCAGGGTCAGGAATGGCTAAAGGTACCTTCGCACTGAGCGACTTAACAACGATATCGCTAGCAATCCATGACGTTGCAGCGTCCTGGATAGCGATATCGTTGTGTTTGACACGCAGCAGCGATCTGGATCCTGCTGTGACATCGTTGGTCGGAGCTAGAAGGCCAGCACCTTATTTCGTCGCTGGATCTCCCGCTGACATCGCTGGATCGGTGTGTGTGACACCGATCCAGCGATGTCTTCACTGGTAACCAGGGTAAACATCGGGTTACTAAGCGCAGGGCCACGCTTAGTAACCCGATGTTTACCCTGGTTACCATTGTAAATGTATAAAAAACCCAAACACTACATACTCACATTCCGGTGTCTGTCCCCTCGCCGTCAGCTTCCCGCACTGTGCTTCCCGCTGTGCTTTCCGGCCGGCGCTCAGTCAGTGCAGGAAAGCACAGCGCCGGGGGACAGACACCAGAATGTGAGTATGTACTGTTTTTTTTTTTTTTTACATTTACAATGGTAACCAGGGTAAACATCGGGTTACTAAGTGCGGCCCTGCGCTTAGTAACCCGATGTTTACCCTGGTTACCAGGGGACTTTGGCATCGTTGGTCGCTGGAGAGCTGTCTGTGTGACAGCTCTCCAGCGACCACACAGCGATGCTGCAGCGATCGGCATCGTTGTCTATATCGCTGCAGCGTCACTCAATGTGACGGTACCTTTAGTATTTGCTCCGGATTTGACACAGGTAAAATCAGCATCTGAGGTCATTGGCAGGTCACCTGCGTTCTTGATGTGTTTTATGATATACAAAAAAAAAAATTGTGATGTAATTTCCTTGTCCAACCTCTTCTCTTACATACTCCATTGAAGAATAAGGTTTACACACACAGATATATCTATAGATAGATAGGTAATAGATATGAGATAGATTGATCGATAGATAATACCAAGCCCGATGTTTATGTACCATTTTATTTTATTACTAAAGAGTTAGGCCGGGATCACGCATGCGAGAAACACGGACGAGTCTCACATCTTAATACCCGGCACTTGGGACTGGAGTGTGTGGCTACATGTATTTCTGTGCAGCTGAGCGCTCTGGTCTGAGTGCTGGCAGCAGTGCCGGATATTGAGGTGTGAGTTTCTCGCAAGTGTGACCCCCGGCCTTAAATAAAATGGGTACCGTATATACTCGAGTATAAGCCTAGAATTTCAGCCCTTTTTTTTTTTTTTTTTAGGCTGAAATTGCCCCTCTCGGCTTTTATTCGAGTCATTCCCAGGGGTCAGCAGGGGAGCGGCAGCTGTCTAATAATACTCACCTGCTCTTGGCGCGGTCCCTGCACATCCCTGGTTCTCCGGGCGCTGACAGCTTCTTCCTGTAGTGAGCGGTCACATGGTTCCGCTCATTAGAGTAATGAATATGGACCCAACTCCACTCCCATAGGGGTGGAGCTGCATATTCATTACTGTAATGAGCGGTACCATGTGACCGCTCACTACAGGAAGAAACTGCCGGCACCCGGAGAACCAGGGACTGCACTGCGCCAGGAGCAGGTGAGAATAACACAGTGCGCGATATTCACCTGTTCCTCGTTCCACCGACGGCCGCCGCTGCGTATTCCCTGTCCTCTGCACTGATGCTCAGGTCAGAGGGCGCGGTGACGCAATTAGTGTGCGCTGCCCTCTGCCTGAACGTCAGTGCACAGGACGGGGAAGACACGGCGGCGCCGACGGTGGTGGAACAGGAAAGGTGAGTATAGCAAGTGCCGGGGGCCTGAGAGGTGAGTATGTGATTTTTTTTTTTTTAATAATCGCAGCATGTGGGGCAAATGTCTGTTGTCTGTATGGAGCATCTTATGGGGCCATGTGCAGCGTTATATGGGGGCAAATATCTGTATGGGGCCATGTGCCGCGTTATATGGGGCAAATATCTGTATGGGGCCATGTGCAGCATTATATGGGGCAAATATCTGTATGGGGCCATGTGCCGCGTTATATGGGGCAAATATCTGTATGGGGCCATGTGCAGCATTATATGGGGCAAATATCTGTATGGGGCTGTGTGCAGCATTATATGGGACATCTTATGGGGCCATAATCAGCATTTGTGGAGCATTATATGGGGCAAATGTGTCTATGGAGCATCTTATGGGGCCATAATCAGTATTTGTGCAGCATTGTATGAGGCATATTTTAACATGGAGCATCTTATGGGGCCCATCATAAACTGTATGGAGCATTTTATGGGGCTCCTGATTCAATATGGATATTCAAAAACACTTAACCTACTGATGTCTCAATTAATTTTACTTCTATTGGTATCTACGGTATTTTTATTTTTGAAATTTACCAGTAGCTGCTGCATTTTCCACCCTAGGCTTTTACTCGAGTCATTACGTTTTCTCAGTTTTTTGTGGCAAAATTAGGGGACTCGGCTTATACTTGGGTCGGCTTATACTCTAGTATATACGGTAATTTACAATAAAAATAAAAATATGGCTTGGGCTCCTGTGCAATTTTCTGCGCCAGAGAGGGACGGCCAGCAACTAGTGGCCGATGTTTATAGCCTGAGAAGGGGTTAATACCCATGGATCTTCCCAGGCTATGGATATCAGGCCGCAGCAGTATATTTAGCCTTTACCCCCCCCCCAAAAAAAAAAAAAAAGACGTGGGGTCCCCTCATAATTAATAGCCAGAAAAGGCTATGCAGACAGCTTTGGGCTGATATTAATAGCCTAGAGAGGGACCATGTATATTGGGCCCCCTCCCGGCTACAAACACCAGCTCCCAGCCACCCTAGAAATGGCACATCTGTAAGATGCGCCAATTCCGACACTTGGGCTCTCTCTTCCCACTGCTCTGTAGCAGTGGCGTATGGGGTTAATGTCACCTTTGTAAGGTGACTAGTGATGAGCGAGTATACTCGTTGCTGGGGTTTTCCCGAGCACGCTCGGGTGGTCTCCGAATATTTGTTAGTGCTCAGAGATTTAATTTTTGTTGACTCAGCTGCATGATTTACGACTGCTACCCAGCCTGAGTACATGTGGGGGTTGCTTGGATGCTAGGGAACCCCCACATGTAATTAAGCTGTGTAGTAGCCGCAAATCATCTATCTGCAGCAAGGAAAACTAAATCTCCATGCATTCACAAATACTCGGAGACCACCCGAGCGTGCTTGGGGAAAACCCCATCACTTAAGTTGACATTAAGCTGGCTTAGTAATATAGAGGCATCAGTAAGACTCCTACCTACCATTACTAATCCTATAGTTGGTAAAGGGTTAATAAAACACACATATGTAGAATCAAGTATTTTAATGAAATAAAACAGTTTTGCCACCTTTATTACACTGGTAATCCAAGCAAAGCCATCGATCTCCTGAAAGAAAATAAACACAAATACACCCTGGTCCGACGTAGTCCTTAATAACGAGTGTCCCACGACGAGTCCAGCTCTGCTACATCTGGATGCCTGACA